>NW_006198305.1:1116814-1136880 GCF_000334495.1 Tupaia belangeri chinensis
GGAAAAACCTTAAAAAAAAAAAAAAAAAAAAGGTAAAATTTAGTGTAGAATATAGAACCCAAGAAAATGTACAAATATCTAGTGTCTTTTGAGGGTGATAAGATCTCCTCAAATTTAATCCTTTTGTATAATACAAATATTAAAATGGACTAAATAGAGAATGAGTAACTAAAACACAATGTTAATGATTGTATGTAGCTTTACAAGCTGAAACTAAAACGCATATAAAACAGCAAAAGATAAAGAACAAGTCAGTACAAATTTCAGTCAAACACATAAGGCCTTCCAATAATATGGCAAGATTTATTACAAAGTTATGTTAACTAAGAAAGCATTGTTTTTCTTCATGGTATTTCTTCAGGGTTAGGGCAATATAAAAGAATACAAAATGGAGAACTTATCCATGCAACTGTTCAAACTTAAAATAGGACAGAGGTGGTTAAATACTACATTCCAGTCTGGAGGAGGGGATGAAGTTGTTCAATAAATATGTAATAGGACAATTAATTATCTAAGCAAGAAAAAAAAAATATATATATATATATATTCCTATCTAGCATCACTTGTAAAAGTAAATTCTAAGGGAATTAACAAACTGAATATGAAGGACCAGCAGGTGTTGCAGCGGATAAGGTGCTAGACTTCTACATGGCTGACCACAGTTCGGGTCCTAGACCTGACAGCTTGCTTGCTCTCTCTCTCTCTCTCTCTCTCTCTCTCTGGTGAGCACACATTCCCTGTAGCAAAATTTAAAAATAATAATAATGAAAAATAAAATTAAATAATTCTTTTTTTAAAAGGAACTGAATACAAAACAATGTTTAAAACTTTTAGAAGATATTATCAAATCTCCTTATGACTTCAAGACAGGAAAGGATTTATTTAATAAGTAAATAAATATACAAATAAAATATCATATATGCTAAAGGAAAATATAGAAAATTTGTCAGGTTAAAACATAAGACTGGGGCCTAGCAGGTGATGTGGTAAAGGCACTGGATTCTCCCTTGGTGACTAATTTGAATCCCGGACTCAATGACTTGAAAATCACACTAGGCACACTTGTGTACGTGCCCAAAATCCCAGGAGAAGATTGGAGGAGAAGTGAATGAAGTGTGGTCATCCTCTGGGGGGGGGGGATAATTTCTCACTTTTCCTCTCTCTGTCTCCTCTGTCCAGCAAGTGCACATGCACTATGGCAACAACAAACAAACAAAAGTAATACTTCCATTGTCTTGGTCCATTATTGCATTGCTTACAGAAATAGCAGAGACTATGTGATTTATAAAGAAATAGGGCTTCATTGGCTCACAATTCCAAATGCTGCAAAGTCCAAAGTTTTGGGCCTGGCATTAAGCCAGCCTACAATATGGCTGATGGGAGTGCAGAAGATGGCAGGCACATGCACAGAACAAGTGAGCTGTGGGCAGCTCTTTCTCTTGAGAACCCCTTCTCATGAGAACCAGAACTCACTGGATCTCAAGAGATACCATTAATCTATTCACAAGAATGTTGCCTCCACGATGTAATCACCATGGTCTGCTCACCATCCACTAGGCTTTACCATATCCCCACAAAAAATTCCAAACATGAAACTTTGGGAAACAAACCATTATCCTAATTTTAACACCAGTATATAAAATAATACAGGCCCAGTCATAGTGGTGCATGCTAGATGCTACTACTGACTAGGCCAAGGCCACAGGGGAGTCTTAGATTCAATTCCCAGCCCACCTAAAAGCTGGGCAAAGTGGCACACACCTGTGGTCCTAGTTACTCAGAAGGTTGAGGCAGGAGAACTGCAACATAGTGAGAGCCCATTTTATATTTAAAAAAACACAAGCCACACACACATTAACACACACACAAATTCAAACTTCTCAGACATATGTGTATTAGTATCACTAACCAAGCTAAACATTAGATATTAAATCAATATTAAATATTGTTAAATATTTAAACTAATCTAAATATTTTAAATCATATATCAATAAAAGAAAGGAAAAAAGTGGACAATGTAAGTGAACAAGTAATTTATAGAATAGGAAATCCAAGTAACCTATTAACCATATGAAAATATACCTCTCCTGATTGGTAATCAGGAAAATTTAGAAATAAGATTTCCTTACACATCCATCAGTTACATTTCAAAGCCTCTCAGTGCTAAGTGTTGGCAAGGAAGCGAACCAAAAGCATTTCCTACCTTGCTGGGATATACCTACTCTTCAGAGCAACTGGGAATACCTAATAAAAAGGAAGATATACAGTCAATCCATTTCTAATATGTCCTAGTATCACCAATGCAGCAATGTATGTAATAGCAGAACTGAAAGCAACCTAAATATTTATTAACATAATAACAGGTAAATATGATTTATTAACAAAAAATAAAAGAGCTAGCTGGGTTTGTGTGCATGCCTATCCAAGATCCCAAGAAGAGAATGGAGGAGAAGGGGATTGCGGCATGGCCATTCCCTCGGAGGTGATTTCTTGCTTTTTGTCTCTCTGTCTCTCCAGCAAGCACACGTGCCCTGTAGCAAAAATCTCTCTTTAAAAAACAAAATTAAACATCAAATTCCTGACAGTGACTGACTTGAAGAAAGGGGATAATAGGATTGGAGATAAATACAGAGAAGACTTTAACTACATCTGTATTGTCTTGTTTTTAAATATATATATAATATATATATATATATATATGAAAATTTTTTAATATTTGAAAGAGATGGGTGGTGAGTATAATTCATTCAAAAATAGTCACATGTGCCAGGAACTTTTCCAGGCTGGAGAGGCCGCAGTGAATAGACATTAAAATTCTCAAGCACATAAAGCTCTATTCTATTGAGATCAAACATATGAATATAAAACAAATTTTCATGTCAGATAGTAAGTAGTATGAAGAAAAATAAAGTAAAATAAGAAGTTATTGGGAAGGGACAATTCTGGGAAGGTGGCAGATTAGGAAGTGCCAGGAATACATTGCTCACCTAAACAATTGCACTGACAGAATCTGATTAACAGGCTTGGAACTCTGGAGTCTATTGCAGACCTACAACTTCCAGTAGAAGGCCGCAATGGTAAAACAAGTATTGCCATAACCTTGGTTTATAATTCCACAATTTTATTTCTACATCATTTAAGAGACTAATTCATTTACCAGAACTAGTAGTTATGTTTCGAGGCACAAATGTATAAAAATGTAATTTCATCATATCAACAACTGAAAAGGATGAGAACAAAGCTACTAAGGAGCAGTTTTTTATGATAATTAAGTTAAACTAATATAAATTTTTTAAATAATTATTTTATTATTTATTTATTTTAATTTGACCAGATGGTGAGAGAGAGAGAGAGAGAGAAAGCAAGCCGCCAGGTCCAAGACTTGAACCACGGTCCGCCATATGGGAGTCCAGTGCCCTTAACCACCATGCCATCTGCTGGCCCCAAACTAATATAAATTTTAAAGAGTATAATAACTTTAGTATGTTAAATATACTCCCCATAGTCATGACACAGGAAATGGCTATAGAACATAAACAAAAGGAAATGAGAAAGGAATTTAAATATTTCACTGCAAATATCCATTAACCACAAAAGAAGACAGAATTGCAGGACAAGGACAAAAAACCTATAAGGCAGTTAGAAAACAAATAGCAAAATTACGTAAGTCCTTCCTTGATAATAATTACTCTAAATGTGAATGTATTGAACTCTCCAATCAAAAGATGGAGATTAGCAAAATGAATAAAATCACATGTTGCAACTATATGCTGTCTACAATAATAAACTCATTTTACATCCAAAGACACAAATAAGTTGCAAGTAAAAGTATGAAAAAGATATTTCATGTAAACAGTTACCAAAATGATCAGGGGTAGCTATAACATGGGACAAGATGGACTTCAAGTCAAAAAGATTGTAAGACAAAGAATAATATTAAAAAACATTAATATCGTAGAAGTCATAACAATTATAAACATTTATACACCTAGTAACAAAATACCTGAAGCAAAAATAGACAGAAAAATAGGGTTTAGAAATAGATCTATAATAATAGAGACTTCAATACCCGACGCTCAATATTGGATAAAACAAACAGAACATAAGTGAGAACATAGAGAACTTGACACAATAAAACAACTAGATTCAAGACATATACAGAATACTCTACCCCACAAAAATTTCATATACATCCTTCTCAAGTGTACACAGGACATTTTCTGAGATAGACCATATATTAAGCCACAGTTTAAGTCCTGCTAGATTTTAAAAGATGAATATCAAAGTACCTTCTCCAACCATAATGAGACGAAATTAGAAATCAGTGACGGGGTGGCAGTTGGTGTGGAGGTTAAGGGGCTGGAACCCACAGAGCCAATTGCATGGTTAGAGTCCTGTACCTGGCAGCTAAAAATCATGCTGGGTGCATGTGTATCCATGCCCAAAATTGCAAGAAAAGAATGGAGAAGAAATTGCCCATCTCCCTGGGGGGTGGGGGGTGATTTCTCACTACCTGCTCCCTCACCCCCAACAAGTACATGCACTCTCTATAGATTTTTAAAAAAATTAGTAAAAGAACTAGAAGTAAAAATTTCACAAATGTGTAAAAATTAAACACACCCTTAAACCAAGAGAAATTAGAAAATATTTAGAGGTAAATGAAAAGAAAAATACAAACACCAAAATGTATGAGGTGCATTGAAAGTAGTGCTAAAGGGGAAGTTTAAAGTTGTAAGTGCTTATATTAAACAATAAGAAAGATCTGGGGGCAGTAAAGTGACATAGTGGTAAAACAATCCTCTGCAAGGCTGACCTACAAGGAAAAAGTTCATGCCATAAGCCTCCGAGTGTGACAGGCATTCTGAGTGTGCCAGCCGATGATGTGGGGCTGGAAGAGGTGGGGACTAGATTATGGCATCAAGACCCTGTTGGAGTTCTCTTTCCTCTTTCTTTCACTCTTGCAAAAAAAGACATCAGCAAAATTAAAAAAAAAAAAAACTCAAACCAACAACCTAAGTTTACAACTTAATTAGAAAAAGAAAAACAAACTAAGTCCAACGCTAGCAGAAAGAGAGAAATAGTAAAGATTAGAGCAGATATAAATAAAAGAGAAAAGAGAAAAACAAGAGAAAATCAACAAAGCAAAAGTTGCTCTTACAAAAAAAGATCAACGAAAGTGAGTTCTTTTTTTTTAGATTTTTGTCACAAGATGTGTGTGCTCCCTGAAGAGACACAGAGAGAAGGAAAGTGAGAAATCACCCTCCAGGGTGGATGGCCATACCAAAATCCCTTCTCCTCCATTCTCCTCTTCAGATTTTGGACATGCACGCACAATGCTTGATGTATTTTTCAAGCCACTATATCCTGAATTTGAACCATAGAGTCAATCATGTGGGATGGACACTACCTTCTTGTCCCCAAAAGTGACGATTCTTAAGCCAGATGAACTAAGAGAAAAGAGATGACTCAAAATACTAAAACCAGAAAAAAGAAAGAAACAAAGATTAAAACAGAAATAAGTCCAATAGAAACTAGGAAAACCAAATAAGAAAATTAAAATGAAAAGTTGTCTCTTTTTTTTTGGAAAAAAATGAACAGAATGAATAGAACATTAGTTAGGCTAAGACAGAAAAAAGAGATAAGACTCAAATGTTTTAAAATGAAAGCAGTGACATTATAACAGCCATTTTAGGGGGAAAAAAAGATCTTAAGGAACCATTATAAACAATTATATGCAAACAAATTTAAAAACCTAGAAGAAATGGACAGATTCCTAGAAAAATATAATCTACCAAGGCAGAACCAGGAAGAAATAAAAAGCCTGAACAGACCAATAACAAAGAGATTAAACTAGTAATTAAAAATCTTCCAGCAAACAAAAACCCGGGACAAGGTGGCTTTACAGATGAGTTCTAGACACTTTCTCTCTCTCTCTCTCTTTTTTTTTTAAGAGAGGTTTTTGCTACAGGGCACGTGTGGTTGCCAGAAAGAGAGACAGAAAACGAGAAATCAACCGCCAGGGGGGATGGCCACACCACAATCCATTCTCCTCCATTCTCCTCTCGAGATCTTGAGTACACATGCACACATACCCGGCGTGCCACCAGGCCCGGGATTAGAACCACGGTCGACTACATAGGAGTCCAGCAACATAGCCATTACACCAACTTCTGGTCCCAAGTTCTAGACACTTCTAAAAAAGAATACACACCAACACTTCCTAAACTTTTCCAGAAATAAAGCTAGAGGGATTATTTTCTAAAACAGTTTACAAGCCATCATCACATTGATGACTAAGTCGAAAATACCACGGGAGAAAACTAAAGGCCAGTACCTCTGATAAACATTGATGCAAATATCCTCAAAAAAATATTAGCAAGTCAGATTCAAGAACTTACCAAATAAATTATGATTAAGTAAGCTTTATCCCTGGCATGCAAAGTTGGTTTAAGACAAGCAAATCAATGTAATACCTAAGGTCAACAGACTGAGACAAAAAACACATGATTTCATCAATTGATGCTGAAAAAGCATTTGACAAACTTCAACATTCTTTTTTGGGAAAAAGAAAAAACACAACTCCTGGGACTAGCAGATGGAGTAATGGTTACGTCACTGGACTCCCACATGGTCAACCACGGATCAAGTCCCAGACCCGGTGGCTTAAAACTCACACTGGGCACATGTGCACCCAAAATCCCAAAAGGAGAATGAAGAAGAAAGGACTGTAGTGTGGTCATGCCCCAGGGGGTGATTGCTCACTTTCTGTCTCTCTGTCTCTCTGGCAAGTGCATGTGCCCTATAGCAAAAAATCTCTAAAACACACATACACACACACACCTCCTACCAGTTTAGGTATGAAAGGAAAGATTCTCAACACAAAAAAAGGACATTTATGAAAAGCCCTCAGCTAACACAATTCATGAGGAGAAACTGAAAGTTTTCCTCTACTATTTGGTAAAAGGCAAAATTGCCCACTGTCAAAATAATAGAAGTGTTATTAAGAGCAATTAGGTAAGAAAAAGAAAGAAAAGATAGCCAAACCAGAAATTATCTCTTTGCAGAAGTCATGAAAAAAAAAAAAAAATCTAAGGTTCCAGCAACAAATTAGTTTTTATAGTAAATTTTAAAGAATTTATTTCATTTCAACTTTACTCACTTCATAAGAATGGGAAATATATACATTATTCATGAATAAACGCTTACTGCTTTAAATTTACAAATACCCAATAAACTATTAATAACAGATCTGATCAATGTTTTCAATGAAGTTGTACAATATAAAATCAACCCACAAAAAAGTCATGGCATTTCTTTGTTTGTTTGTTTGTTTGTTTGTTTGTTTTCACTATAGGGCACGTGCGCTTGCCAGACAGACAGAGAGAGACATAGAGACAGAAAGCGAGAAATCACCCCCCAGGGGGGATGGTCACGCCGCAATCCCTTCTCCTTCATTCTCCTCCCGGGATCTTGGGCACGTATGCACACGCGCCCGGCGTGAGTTTTAAGCCACCGGGTCCGGGACACGAACCGTGGTCGACTACGTGGGAGTCCAGCGACATAGCCATTACGCTAACTGCTGGTTCCCAGTCATGGCATTTCTATACACAAAAAATGAGCTAGCTGAAAAATAAATCCAGGTGTAGCCCTGAGGCCTGCTGGTTAAGCGAGCTGAACCCCTATGGCTAATCAAACGATTGAAATGCCAGCCCTGGTGGCTTGAAAAATATACTAAGCACGTATGCATGCATGCCCTCACAAAATCCTGACAGGATGGAAAAATGAAGGAAGGCTGATTTGGATTTAGTTCTGGGCTCTCTATTCAGTTTCACTGGTCTGAGTCTGTTTTCTTTTGTTTTGTTTTTATTTGTACTGAAAAGCTTTGATTACTATGGCATTGCAACATAATTTTAAATCAAGTAGTATGATGTCTCCAACTTCTTTCCCCCTGGAATTGTTCTGGCATTTTGGGCTCCTTTGTGGTAACATTCAAATTTTAGTCTGCTTTTTCTATTTCCATGAACAATGCCATTGGGATTTCAGTTGGAATTACATTCAATCTCTATATTGCTTTAGGCAATATGAACATTTCATTAATATTAATTCTTCTGATCTATAAGCATAAAGTACTTCCTATTTATTTTGTCTTCAATTTCTTTCATCAGTGAAATAGCTTTTTATGTACAAGCCTTTCACCTCCTTGGTTAAATTTATTTTTTACTATTTTATTTTTTGAAGCTCTCATAAATGGGATTGGTTTTCTGATATTTCTTTTTAAAAAAATGCCAGAGGGTGTGTGTGCATGTCAGAGAGAGAGAAAGAGACAGAGAGAGAGAGAGAGAGAGAGAGAGGGGAGAGGGAGAAAGGACCCACACACAAGGACACCGAATGCCACAATCCCTTCTGCTTTATTTCTTTACCCTGTCCGAATTTGAGGCACACACACATAGGTGCCTGGTGTGCTCTGCAAGTCATCAAGGTGGACATTTGAACCACTCAAGTCCAATATGTGGGATCTAGCAGCTTTAACCACCAGGCCACAGAGCTGGCCCAAATCTTTTTATTCTTTTTCTTTTTTCTCTTTTTCTTGTTTATATTTTAAGAGGGCGCACATGCTTGCCAGAAAGAAAGAGATACAAAGAAAGGGAGAGAGGGAACCAGCAGTTAGCGTAATGGCTATGTCGCTGGACTCCCACGTAGTCGACCGCGGTTCGTGTCCCGGACCCGAAGGGATTGCGGCGTGACCATCCCCCCTGGGGGGTGATTTCTCACTTTCTGTCTATGTCTCTCTCTGTCTGTCTGGCGAGCGCACGCGCCCTACAGTGAAAATCTCTCAAAAAAAAAAGGGAGAGAAAGCACCCACCAAAGGAGAGCGATCATGCTGCAATCCCTTCACGTTTCCATCTGTCAGGAATGGGAAACCATTTTCTAAAACTTAGATTCCTAACACACCCTTCACACCAAGATGACTGATGACAGAACCTGCAGAAATGAAAGCCGGCATCTCTGAATCTAGGAGTTTAACAAAAATATTAGAATATTATTTCCTCACAAACACTGTATGGTAAATGAATGAATAGATGAATGAGATGAGATATAGAACTCTATACTGAAGGAATGCAAGTGCTCCTGAATTTTATTATTTGTTTAAGTTATTCATGTATCCATCTAATTCCTTTGAAATTTAGTAGCTGCTTGATGTCATCAACATCCTAAGGTATAGGAATGATTTAAGGCTCAACACTTTCTGGAAGGTCAATCACATTTCTCTTGATAAAGAGCTCCACCATATCCAATTCATGGGCAGGTACCCTTTTATCTATAAGATTTGTATTTGTCTCTTCATCAGATGAGCTCAGTTGGGTCTGCTGACACAGTACTAAAACACAGTAGTGAGGGCAGCAGGCAATGTGGTAGTTAAGGAGCTGGACACCCACACAGCGATCCACAGTTCAAGTTCTGAACCCAGTGGCTTGAATGTCATGCCAAGCATGTGTGTGTGCATGCCCAACATCTCATGAGAAGAAGGGATTTTGTCATAGCCATCTTCCCTGGAGGGCGATTTCTCACTTCCCCTCTCACTGTCTCTCTCTGGAGAGGGCAATGAGCCTGATGGAAAAATCTAAAAAAAAAAAAAAAAAGAAAGAAAAAATGGTTCATCCATCTCATCTTCCTCAGAAGCACAAGCGCTATCTTCCTCACCATCAGGAACCACATTCAGAGGTAGGGAGCCTATAGGATTAAACATCCCAGATAAGAAGCAGTGCCTAGGTCAAACATCACTATCTGACCACAGGAACCTTCCACATCTGGCTTCCAAGGCACTACTGAGAGTCTGGTAGCTCTATCTGATAATGAGATTAGCCTTCACCAAGCAGCTCAGACACTGGGGCCAGCAGGATGCATGGTGGTTAAGGCACAGGACTGTCATGTGGCCTACCACGGTTTGAATCCCGAACCTGGCAGTTGTCTCTCTCTCTTTCTCTCTCTCTCTCTCTCTCTCTCATACACGCATGCCTTATAGCAAATTTTAAAAAATAATAATAATAAATTAAATTAATAATTCTTTTTTTAAAAAGGCTCAGAGACTATAGGTGTTGAAAATTTCTCTTTCTGGGCATTTCCTTAATTAAGCATAAATACAGCAACCTAATCACTCCTTTCTATTTTTCACTACTTATGTTTACTAATACTATTGAGAAATTATCATTGGAGGTTTCTCAAAACACAGTAAGATATCTTTCATTCTGTGCAAAAGTTGTTTTATTGAACCTATTTTCATCTTTCAACAAAATCAGAAGTTAGTAAGTAAGGCATTTCTGATTTCAATATACTATTTTCATCAGTTTTTAAAAGGTTTGCTCATTTTTCATTTAATAAATAATTTAATATCCATCCACTCTACCAACATAACCTATGGGGGGAAATGAGTGTAAACTCTGACAATATACAATGTTGTGGAAAATAATCCTGTCAGTCATACTGATAGCTAGAATGATTTGCCAAATCTATAGCTATCATAAGGGCAGCCTGTGATTAGAAATCTTACAAAACCGGGAAGCTATGTGCTTTAAGACATGCCTAGAATTCCTGATGTGAGAAGAGAAAATTGTAGCGATCTGTTGCTGCCACCAGCAGGTTATCCTTACAAAATGGTATTTTCCTCTTTACTTTTTGTTATTTTTCCAACTCATAAACAGAAATTTCTTGGGACTAGCAGTTGGCATAAAGGCTATGTCGCTGGACTCCCATGTAATTGACCACAGTTCAAATCCTGGACCCAGTGGCTTAAACTCACACAGAGAGTGTGTGTGCGTGCCCAAGATCCCGAGAGAATGGAGGAGAAGGGATTGCGGCATGGCCATCCCCCCTGGGGGGTAATTTCTGTCTCTCTGTCTCTCTCTGTCTTTCTGGTGAGTGCACATGCCCTATAGCAAAAACCTCTCCTCAAAAAAAAAAAAAAAAAATTAAAAAAAAGAAATTTCTGGACCACTGAATTCTATAATCAAGACAAATGATTAGATAACACAACAAATATTTTCCATGGATCCTAAGTAATAAATAACTCTTACAAATTTACTATATATAAACTTTTCTCTTTTAGAAAAAGTCATTTTTCTCCTTAACATCTATTCCTACATTTCTCTTCACAAGCCCCCAATCCTTGCTTTTTTGAGATCATGTTCCTGATAAATACATTTTAATATAAGAACAAGTGATCTTGGCATAAAAGCTAGATACCTGCCAGCCCAACACATGATGATTGCTACAAGATACTCTAAACTATGATTTAGCTTATGAATTTAGGATTGGTGTGTAGAAGCAAATTCTAAAACCACATTGACCAAAATTAGATCCAGCTTCTAAACTGAGAAGGCAAGGGGAGAGAAGTTCACAGCATGAGACCCTGCTGAGGTCTCTGTCTCTCTCTCTTTCTCTCTCTTAGTCTCGATCTCTGTCTCTCTCTCATGAAAGAAAAATATAAATGAAGGAAGGAAAAAAGAGAGAAAGAAAGAAGACAAAGAAAAAGGGGGAGAAAGAGGAATTACAGGGTTTAATAACTCTAGTAAAAAAAAAATCTGTTGAATTTAAAAACTAGCATTGTATTCTTGGGAAGTATTAACTTTCTAGGCCTTAGTCTCTTCTCCTTTAAGATGGGGACAATAATATCTATGTCTTAGAATTGTCAAGAGAAATACATAAAACAATACATATAAAGCATCAGGCAAAATGGCACAGAGTAAGTAATCAACAAATTATCATTATTATAAGAAAGTACAAAAATTAAGTGACTTGCATACAGTTAGAAACCAAATCAACACAATATCTCTGACCAGAACTTCCAGATCTGCCAAGGCCAAGCCAAGAGCTTTGGCCATCATATTGTAATAATGCTGATCTTCCATTTGTCTAATTAGTGTGATGGCTCCAGTTTTCTTGGAATAGGAACAAAATTGCTGCAAACATTATTTTTAAAAAGTGAATTTCATGGTCAACCACAGATCAAGTCCTGCGCCCAGTGACTTGAAACTGACACTGGGCATGTGTGCATGCAGGTCCAAAATCCTGAGAGGAGAATGGAGAAGGGATTACTACATGGCCATCCCCCTTCAGGGTTATTTCTCACTCTCTGTCTCTCCAGCAAGCACATGCACCCTATAGCAAAAAAAAAAAAAAAAAAAAAAAACCTCTTATAAAGAGAGAGAGAGAAGTCCTTTATAAACCTAGAAAATTGTAGAACCCAGTAGGTCCACTGAATATTTCTCTAACATCTGATAATAGCTTTCTTCCTGCTGGCTGATGGAAGTGGTATTTCTCTCTAAACTTCTTTTCCAAAGCTTCAGACAAATAAAGTAGGTTTGCATTATTAGTTTCTGAAAGATTAAGTATATTCATTGTATATGTATTCATGGTGGAGAGTAACCACGAGGGCTGCTTCCCACTGCAATTAGTGGAAATGATTTCTGGCTGAGGACTCAGCAGTTACAGAAGCCATAGAGCCTTCTTAATTCCTTTGATGTCTCACTGAGGAAGCTTCCCTGTAGCATAAAACAGGACAATGTAAATTCCCAATCTAACCTTGTTGCTAAAGATTGATGGATTCGGGAGCTAGGGAAGACCAGAAATGCCAAAGAAGGTCTACTTTGATACGGAGAAAATGAATGGAATGTTTGTGCCCCAATTTTGTCTTACATTATCCTATAATTAGATGTTCATTATATCTCCCTTTCCATTTGAAGAAGTAATCATTCTGGACTTGCTGTCTCATCAAACATTAAATTATCTGCTAATTATTCCTATGTCTGTAATGTTTCCCCAACAAGGACTTCCAAAGGCTTTTCACACTTCAGAGGTTAACCTATTGCAGGGAAGCTAAACACTGGAGGTAAATGAGTTATAAGACTAGAGAGAGAATTTATAGAGCTTTCTTTCCAAATTAACTTTATTAAAGGGACTAGTCCCAGTCATGGTGGCCTAGCAATGGTGCAGAACTCTGTATTGGTGGAAACCATGGAAGATCCAAGTTCCACACACTATGGCTTGTGCGTACCAGGTGCACGCACACGTGCCTGTGATCCTGGCTGGATGGGAAGGTGACAGAAAGGATCACAAATGAGACCCTGATAAGAGTTCTTGTCTTTCTCCCTCTTCTTCCCTCTTATTAAATAAATAAATGAAGAAAGAAAAATAGAGACTCAGGAAGAAAGAGAGAAAGGAAGAGTTCGAAAGAAAGAGGGCAGAAGAAAGAAATAAAAAGAAGGATGAAAGAGAGAAAGAAAGAAAAAGAGAGGAAGAGAAAGGAACTAGAGGATCATGGAACTTTACCAAGTGGTAGAAAAATCTGTCTATTGATTTCAACCCCATCTCAGTACACAGGCTCCAGAGCCTTCTTTATCCCCTGTGTCTTTAAAGCGCTCGTTCTACACAGTTAGCGATGGGACATAGTATATGAAAAATGCATGGACAGCAATGCTCTTTGGCATCAGGTCAATCCTCTGACTCAAACAGTTACTTCCTAATTATCTTTTAAGAGCATAATCACACCTTAGAATTTTGTCTCCAGAGACAGTATAACAATATATGTAACTGATCTCAAAGCCATTTTTAGTGCCTCCCCTACAAAGAGTGTTGGCACTCATCTAATGGCCTTTTCCGGCCCCACGTTCCTCCTTGTTTCTATCTAACCTTTAGGAAGGTTAGGTACCACTGGCCACTCCTTTCTTCAAGTTGCTGAGCATCAACCAAGTATGAGTCAGTCTCTAGGTCACTCTGGGAGAAACCGAGGCAGGAACATGTTTAGCACTTAAGGAACAGCAAGGGCAGACAGTGGAACGAAGCGTAGTGACTGAGGGAAGATGAGGTAAGAAAGATAACAGAGTCAGATTATGTCAGGCCTGCAACCCCTGTCAGGACTTTGAGTGAGAGAAGAATGAAATTTGGTGGAAAAAAAATTTTTCTTTTTTTTTTTTTTGAGAGTTTTTTTTTTCTATAGGGCATGTGCACTTGCCAGAAAGACAAAGAGAACAGAGAGACAGAAAGCAAGAAATCAACACCCACCCACCCCCGGGGGGGTGGCCTTACTGCAATCCCTTCTCCTCCATTCTCCTCTCGGGATCTTGGGCACACACGCACACGCGCCTGCCATGAGTTTAAGCCACCAGGTCCAGGACTCGAACTGCGGTCGACGACATGGGAGTCCAGCAACATAGTCATTATGCTAACTGCTGTCCCTGAAAAAGATATTAAATAACATTTTCCTTCAGTAGTTAAGAGTAAAATTACTAAATGATTAAAAGAGGGCACCTAGTACCAGGTACCATGTTTCTATCACCTTGGGCAGTGTCATAGGCATTGCCCACAGATATCCCTAGATTAAGATTGGGCCAAAGGTGTAGAGAGGCCCACAGCCTGGTCTTATAAATGAGCCCATAGCTGAGATCTGAATGGGAGCTTTGGCCTCATGCCATTTGCCTCCCCTCTTGCTTTCTTACACATGCTCATTCTAACTTCCCTGATCCCTTCTCCAGGAACTCTTCATCAGTCTTGAGACTGAGAAGTATAGCAGCTGCTCTGTGGGATAAGCTAAGTCCCTATTTGAACAGGGATGCCCTGGACTCTGTCCCAGCTGTGGCCCCTCCACACTCCTTGTGAACCTGGGTAGAACCCACCAGTTGTCTTACTTACCTTTTCCACTGAGCTGAAGAGAGCACGAAGGTCAGGAAAGGAGGAGAAAGTCACACACGGCAGTTGTAGTGTCACCTTTTTAGCTAGTCCCTGAATTAGAAAGTGCTTCCCAAGGCCAACCCTGGAGGAAAATACATTGATAGCTACAGTTCCATCCTGGTCATGTTCAAAGAGGCCTTGGGATAAAAATCTAAAGCTTCTTCTCCATGGTTTCCTCCTATGGTAAAAGGTCTGAATGAATAAAGGTGGAAGGATCAAAGCAGCTAGTTCAGTAAAATAAAGCTGGCAGTATCTGCTTTGCCAGGAGCTGAATTTTAAAATATGAACAGGATTCAGAAGATAAAGGGTAATGTAACACTCTATTGAGGTGGTTATTACTAACAACAGAAAATAGTCATTACTAGGCCAGCCAGTGGTGTGGTGGTTAAGGAGGCTGGATCCCACATGGTTAACTGTGCAGTTCAAGTCTCTAAGCCAACAGTCTTAAAACACACTGGACACAGGTGGATGTGCATATCCAAAATCCTGGGAGGAGAATAGAGAAGAAGGATTGTGGCATAGCCATCTCTCCTGGGTGAGTGATTTCTCACTTTTCCTCCTCTCTTTCTCTCTCTGTCTCTCCAGCAAGTACATACACCCAGTAGCAAAGATTTAGAAAAGGAAAATAGCCATCACAGTGTTAATATTTTCGAAGCACTGATATAAACCACAAGCCACTGGTATTAGTGCTGTTCTCATTAGGACAGATTAAAGGACTGGCCAAAACTTAAAAATAAATTCAACAACAACAACAACAACAAAAAAAAAAAAAAACAGGACCAGCACATGACATGGAGGTTAAGGCACTGGACTCCCACACGGCCAACTATGGTTTGAGTCTCAGACCTGGTGGCTTGAAAATCATGTTAGACACACGTATGTGCATGCCCAAAATCTTCAGAGGAGAATGGAGGAGAGGGGATTGCAGTGTGGCCATCCCCACTGGGGAATAATTTCTCACTTTCTCTGTCTCTCTCCAGCAAGCCCACATGCCCTATGGCTGGCCATGGTTCAAGTCCCTGGTGGCTTGCTTTCTCACTTTCTCTCTCTCTCTTTCTCTGTCCCTGGTGAGCACATGTGTCCTGTAGCATATTAAAAATATAATAATAATGATAAATAATTATTTTTTGGGAAAAAAAAATACATGCTTACCAACCTCCTTTGCAAAGCCCTCTTCCAAACTTCTTTGAAACATCAGTTTAAACTTCAAGCTTTTCCAAAACTTATTGAGTACCACACTCCCCATCATCTCTGGTAAATGACTTTACACCCATTGATGCTCCTTAAAATTTTTCATACTATTCATTATTAAGGGGAACTGCTAACTTCTGGCCTCCCTTTGCTCCTTTATTCACCCCAGTCCTTGGTAAGGAGAGAAACTTACCTAATTGGTAACTTCATCAGGAGTATCATTATTTGGCATGTGATTAGATCCGATCACAGAAGTCAGTGAAACTGTAGTGTGCAACTTGGAGAATGAGCTCTTAAGCAGAGGCTTGCCCTTCTCTTCCCATGGCTGAGATGTAGATGATTGTGGGAGGAGTTCAGAGTACAAGGTGGAAGGTGCACAGTAAGAAGGGAGGAGCAGCAAGGAGTTGGGAGCCTGGGTACCTGAAATTACACCAGCCCGACTGCTGAGGCGGACTTTGACCTGAGAAGTAAACTTCTGATTCATTGAAGTCCCTGAATTACAGGTTCTCTGATATTCTTAGTCACAGAACAGCCGTGGGGAACCCAGGCACACAGGGGAGAAAGGATAGCTCAGAAAGTGCCATTGAAGGAAGCTAAGAGGAATAAGCCCAAGTGGAAGTCTGATGTGATTGGGATTAAAAATGAAAAGCAGGGACCAGCAGTTAGCATAATGGCTATGTCACTGGACTCCCACATAGTCGACTGTAGTTTGCATCCCAGACCCGGTGGCTTAAAAACTCACGCCGGGCACGTGTGCGTGCGTGCCCAAGATCCTGAGATGAGAATGGAGAAGGGATTATGGTGTGGCCATCCCCCCTGGGGGGTGATTTCTCACTTTCTATCTCTCTGTCTCTGTCTGTCTGGTAAGCGCATGTGCCCTAAAGCAAAAACCTCTCCAAAAAAAAGAAAAATGAAAAGCAGCAGCCAGCCTTGTAATTCAGTGGTTAAGGGAGCCGGATCCCACATGGCAGACTCAAATCCCTGTCCTGGTGGCAGTTTGAGAAAACACATATGTGTGTGTGCTCAGAAACCTGACAGAGAGCCAACAAGTTGGCATGATGATTAAGGCACTGGACTCCCACAGGGCTGACTGTAGTTTGAGTCCTGGACTTGGCAGCCTGCTTTCTCACTTTCTCTATCTCTCTATGTCTCTCTCTAGTGAGTACACACATTCTTCAGCAAATTTTAAAAGAATAAAAAATAATAAGTAACAACTTTTTCTGTTGTTATTATTTTATCTGTTATTATTATTTTTTACTTTGACCAGAGAGACACAAAGAGAGAGAGAAAGGAAAAATGAAAAGGCAAGCGTCAAGGTCTGGGACTCAAACCGCAGTGAACCATGTGGGAGTCCATTGCCTTAACCACCATACAACCTGCTGGCCCCAATAAATAGTAAAAGAAAAGAAAAGAAAAGGAAAGGAAAGGAAAGAAAAGAAAAGGGAAGAAGAAAAAAGGAAAGGGAAGAAGAAAAAAGGAAAGAAAAGGGAAGAAGAAAAAAGGAAAGAAAAAAAGAAAAAAGGAAAGAAGAAGAGAAGAAAAAACAAAAAGTAAAAAAAGAAAAGAGAAAAGAAAAGAAAGAAAATGAAACCTGATAGGAAAGAGGAATGGAAAAAAGAATTGTGGTGTGATCACACCCACTGGGAGGGGGCTTTGTGTCCCACTCTCACTCTCTCTCTGGTGAGTGCACATATTCTCTGGCAATAAAAAAAGTAAGAAATATGAACAGAATCATTCCCATGGGGGTGCTTTCTTACTTTCTCTCTCTCTCTCTCCTCCCCAGAGTGTACACACGCTCTCTCGCAAATTAAAATTTAATTACTTAATTAAACAAAAGGTAAAAGAAAAAAAAAAAGAATTTGGGAAACCACACTGACAAGTCATAAGCTATATCTATATATACTAACATGTATTTATACACATATAATGAATCCTCCTTACTAAACCTAATACATTAGACGAGTTAATATTTATAAAGCACTTAGGAAAACGCTCTGACACGTAGTTGCTATTAACTAAAAGTAAAATAAACGAGAATGAACAGTGACAGCCCAGCCAGGGTAGCTCATGCTGGCTGGCACTGCTACTCAACAGGCTGAAGCCATATGAGAGACCCAGATCAATTCCTGGCCTACCCTGAAAGCCAGGCACAGCAGTGCATGCCTACAGTCCTAGCTACATGAGAGGGTGACACAAAGAGAACAACATAGTGAGGCTTTGCCTGAAAAAGCAATTTAAAATAAAATACATTAAAAATACCTTTGGGACCAGCAGTTGGTGTAATGGCTATGTCGCTGGACTCCCATGTAGTCGACCGTGGTTCACGTCCCGGACCCGGTGGCTTAAAACTCATGCCGGGCGCATGTGTGTGTGTGCCCAAGATCCCAAGAGGAGAATGGAGAAGGGATTGCGGCGTGACCATCCCCCCAGGGGGGGATTTCTTGCTTTCTATCTCTCTGTCTCTCTCTCTGTCTGTCTGGCGAGCGCACGCGCCCTATAGCGAAAAACTCTAAAAAAAAAAAAAAAAAAAGCTTTGGGACCAGCAGTTGGGGTAATGGCTATGTCGCTGGACTCCCATGTAGTCGACCGTGGTTCACGTCCCGGACCCGGTGGCTTAAAACTCATGCCGGGCGCATGTGTGTGTGTGCCCAAGATCCCAAGAGGAGAATGGAGAAGGGATTGCGGCGTGACCATCCCCCCAGGGGGGGATTTCTTGCTTTCTATCTCTCTGTCTCTCTCTCTGTCTGTCTGGCGAGCGCACGCGCCCTATAGCGAAAAACTCTAAAAAAAAAAAAAAAAAAAGCTAAACTTTAATTTCAAAAAAAAAAAAAAAAAACTGCTAAGCTTTAATTTAAAAATAAAAATAAGATAAATGATGTTTTAGTTTTTTTTTTTGGTCAATTTGGGTAGGCAACAATCCCCAGCTGTTTTATCAAACACTAGTCTAAAGGTTGCAGTGAAGATATATTTTAGATATGGTTTAAAATAAGTTGACTCTAAGAAAAAGGGACTAATCTATAAACGTGGGAGAGTCTGACTCAATCAGTTAAAGGTCTTAAGAGCAAAGATTAAAGTTCCTCAACGAAGAATAAATTCTATCTCAAAAATATACAGAAAGTTTGCCTGAGTTTCCAGTCCACTGGTGTGCCCTACAGATTTTGGATACCCAAGGTCTCACATCAGCTTGGGTGGGGGGAGGGTCCTAGGCCTCTTAGATCTAAGTTGGATATCAGGGAGATGACACCAAATACTTTAAAATAGCAATATTTAACTTTCAAATTCTAACTTCATCTATAATTGCTATATAAACTATGCATATCACCTTGAGATAATTTTTTTGCAGGGGAGAGGTTTTTGCTATAGGGCGCATGCACTCGCCAGAAAGACAGAAACTGTGAGACAGAAAGTGAGAAATCACCCCCCCGGGGGGATGGCCACACCACAATCCCTTCTCCTCCATTCTCCTCTCAGGATCTTGGGCACACACGCACACGCACCCGGCGTCAGTTTACGCCACCAGGTCCAGGACTGGAACTGCAGTCGACTACATGAGAGTCCAGTGACATAGCCATTATGCCAACTGCTAGTCTCTTGAGATGAAATTTTTACTAACCAAAAAATGAATACAGGAAAATATATTGCAGGAACAAAAGAGTTTTTATACTATTAAGTACCTGAGAAGTCATACATGTTTTAAACTACCCAAAAAAAAAATCTTCAGCATTTTGCTGACATTTCCTCAACAACTAAAAATAATATAATTATTTATTTTTGGTCTACTTTGATTATCTTCTTACTTAAAAAAAATTATAATCTAAAAAATATATATAAAGATTAAATTTCATTTAACATAAGAAGTATCACCATACACTATATGTGTATTAAGCAGGTAGCATGGAGTAGTGGGAGAATAGGGAAAAGCAGCTGAAGAGGGCTGGCTATCAAGGAAGGCTTCTGGAAGAGGAGGATCTGAGCTCTCACAGCATGTCTCTCTTGAGTCAATGGAGAATCTGCCCCAGAAAATGGCCCCTCTTCTTGGTCTCACCTGCTTCTGCATCAAGAGGATTAAGTTCTCTCCTTCCTCCAATGTCACTGGGACTTGGGCCAAGACTGAAAGGGACAACCACTGCTGTAAAGCACTAAAGAGTCCT
>NW_006198305.1:1137100-1187581 GCF_000334495.1 Tupaia belangeri chinensis
TCCCTGTTCTAGGCATTTATCTCCTTTATGATAAAATAAATTTAGGTTAATAATTTTTTAAAACTGCATTTAACACTTCAGGTATTCAAGTAAGTGTAACAAATGTCAACAAACCATTTGGTTTGTGCCAATAAGCATGTTTGTCCTCAGTTTTTATTTTTTTATTTTTTTAATAAATGACAAAGCTGCATTCTGAATTGGTACTGATTTTATGGACAACAAAGGATCTCGTGAATGGGAGTTTGTAATGGTTTGAAGCGGAGAACACAGCTAGTTATAGAAGAGTGCCACGGGAAGCGCATCTGAACCAAAAAAAATCTATATCACGCAAGGTTAAGACAAAATAATACCCATCTGTTCCTAGCATGTGAGTTTCTCTAGGATTTGTGTTTAAATTGGGAATTCAAGAGAAACAGCGCCATCTGCTGAGAACACATATTGTTTGCTGCAAGTCACAGAATTTCAAACTTGCAACATGCACTACGACACTAATGCTGGTCATGGGCTGTGGTGGAGGCAGCTGAGACATGTAAAATATAAGACTGCTCCTTCTTGGGTCTGTGAGTATAACATGTAACTGGAAACTTGTTTACCAGAGGTATCCCTAGGTGGTGGCTAGTCTGGGAGTGTGACGGTAAGATACGATTGCCCCACTCGACTGAAATGCCAGCTGGGTTATTTGACTTCTTCCTTTATCATACACCCTATTAAATGAATGGAGGAGCTGTCCAGAAATTTAATTCTGCAGATTAGAGCTGCTCACGTTTTAATTCATCATTAGTGATTCAATCCTAATGAGAACGTGATTGAAATGCATTTACGTTGTCATTTAGAGCAAGATTATCGCATAAAGCTTTGTGAAAGGTGTATTTGTGTAATTAGAAATGAATTATGTATGTGACTCAAATTACTATCCATTCCACTGACAGCTTTATCATCTCAAGCAGCAGACTGATAGAAATCATGGAAGCAGAAACGGAAGAGTCTGCATGCTGTCCGAAGGCAGAAGACCTGCTGGCTCTGCACTCTTTGAGGTTGAGCACACTCATATTCAGTGATTGGCCTCATACAAACCTGGAAACAGACCTAGGAATAAGGAGCCCAATCAAGGCAGCGGGGAAGAAAAAGAGGTGAGGCTATCTCGTCCATTCATTCAATTACTAAATAGCTGTTTTATGCTAGAGATCATACAAGGTTCTGAGAATACAAGGATGAGTAAAATGAAATTCTTGCTCCAAAGAATTCAGCCTAGTGGAAGAGGAACCTAGGTAAATAAGCAGCACAGACAATTATTAAGCACTGCATAGAAGAGGTTTGGTCTGGAAGCAGAGAGAAGGAAAAACAAAGAGGGAACTCTCATAAAGTGAGCATCTGCCACAGAGCAGGTGCTTCATGTACACAACCCAGATGTTAACTGGAGATCCCCCTTAACATCTGGGTAAATAAGTCAGCCCCTACGAATCCCTGGCCTATCAAAGCCCAAAACCTTCCTCAATTATCAGAGGGCTTCCTCTCATCTGTATTTCTCAGCCCCCAGGCTCTCACACAAGCTGCCTTTCTTTCACAACACATGGGTTCACTCCTGAAATTCAGCCTCTTCTGAAATTTCTACTCCAAGAATCACTCACATTCAGTATACACAGGATCATAGCCTTTTGGGAAGATTTCAGAGTGGGTAAGAAAGATGGAGGGAAGGGCACTTTCCACAATACTTTTTTATGCCAGAAGATGCATGTGCACACACAAGTTGAGAGAGGTGGAAAAAAAAGAGACGAGGGGAGAGAGAACCTTGTGACGGGGCTGATCATGCCACAATCCTTTCTCTTCGTTATCCATGAGTCCTTCCTGAGCATGCCAAGTGTGTGCGGGACCATGATCCAAGGCTAGCTGAAGCTGGGAGTGGATCACGGCATGAGGACTCTGGTAAGGGCACCTGTCAGGTCTCTCTCAGGGGGAAAAAGAGAGAAACAAAAAAAAAAGTTATATAGGCTTTTTTTTTTTTACTTCCAATTTTTCTCCATCTATGGCACCCAAGAACTTGAAAGACTCTCTGACGTTTAGTGGTATTACCTGTTGAAGATATTTTGTAGTTTTATCAACTGTACTAGGGAGAAATGTTCACCTGTTGAAATATCCATTTTGTAAACCAAATAATAATGTGATTGAATGTATAAAAGAAAATGAAATAAAAATAGTGTTTTTCCAAATAAAGACTTATGGGAATTCTGATGTAAGAAGTCGAGATATTTCTCTACCTCACCACTGGACCTCCCAATCCATATCATTTACGTTTCACAACTACCCTGAACACATCACTGAACAGATGATGAAACTCAGTTAATCTAAGATAGTACTGAACCTATTTCAGAAGGTTGCTAATGCATGCAAAGCACTTAGCACTTAGAATGTAGTCAACACTTTATAAAAACTAGCAATTATTATTTTGACCACTATAGTATTTAGTTGTTTTCTTTCCTACCAACACCACATGACTTCAGTAATACCTAAACCTCATGACTAGTAAATACTATCCACTTGCTGACAACCCCCAAATTCATCTCCAGCCAGTATTTCTGGCCTCAATTCTTTTTTTTTTTAAAGTATTATTTTTCATTTTAGCTTTATTTCACTTATTTAGTTAAATTTGACCAGAGCGAGACAGAGAGAGAGAGAAAAAGCAAGCCACCAGGCCCGGGACTCGAACCTCATTTGGCCATGTGGGAGTCCAGTGCCCTTAACCACCATGCCACTTGCCAGCCTCCTGGCTTCAACTCTTATGTCAAGTATTATTTTTAATATTTTTTAAAGATTATTTTATGAGGGACCAGCAGTTAGTGTAATGGCTATGTCGCTGGACTCCCACGTAGTCAACCGCGGTTCGAGTCCCGGACCCAGTGGCTTAAACTCACGATGGGCGCGTGGGCGTGCGTGCCCAAGATCCCGAGAGGAGAATGGAGAAGGGATTGAGGCTGTCCCCTCTGGGAGGGGGTGATTTTTCACTTTCTATCTATCTCTCTGTCTCTGTCTGTCTGGCAAGCGCACGCGCCCTATAGCAAAAACTTCTCCAAAAAAAGAAAAAAAAAAAGATTATTTCATGAGTGAGAAACAGGATTCCCAACAGGGTCTTGATGCTGTAAACCCACCTCCATCCAGCTCTAGGACACAGGAACAAATGAGCCCCTCCTACTCAGGGAGTCCCCAGATGCAACCCAGGAACCTTCCCATGTAGTGCAGCCTTGCAGGGTGTGGCGTCAAACTGTCATCTCCACTGGATTTCTAATAGGCTTAACAAACTTGACATAATCAAAAGTGAACTTCTGACCCCACCCCCACCCCCATCTTCCCATCTCAGTAACTAGCAACTTGATTCCTCTGTTGCTCAGGCCAAAAACCTTGGACTTATTCTTGATTTTTCTTTTTCCTACATTCTACTCTCAATTCATTCAGAAATTTTGTCGACTCTCCCTTGAAAAATACCCAGAACCCAACCACTTCATTTTTTAAAGCTTGTTCATTCAGAAGTACCCTCAATAGGGTCTCACACTGCCACCCTCCCCACAGCCCTCTCTGCCAACCAGGATCATGGGCACACACCCACCACCCACAGGGTGTACATGTCAACCTGGGAACTGAACCCCTGACCTTTCATATGGATTCAGCATCACTGAATGGCATACAACCACTGTGTCACTACAGCTGGCCTTCCAACCGCTTAACACTTGCACTTCTACCATCATCTCTTGCCTGGATTACTACAATAGTCTAATTCATCTTGTTTCTTGATGTTCAAGCCAGCCTGTTCTCAACAGAGCAATTTAGATCATTCCATGCCTCAGCTCAAATCTCCGTGCTTTTCCTTGGCTTCAGAGTAAGTGCTAAAGCCCTCACCATGGTGATCCCTACCATCACCTATCTGACCTCCTTTCTTACTGCTCTTACTCTCACCACAGTGGTCTTCTGGCTATTTCTCAAACACATCAAAACACTCTTCTTGTCCCAAGGCTTTTGCATTTGAGGTTTTCTCAGGCAAGAATAGTTTATCAAGAGAACACAATAGTTCTCCATCAATTACTATTTTCAGGTTACTACAAACTACCCGTCCCTCTTTTAAGTTGGCTATAGGGCATGTGTGCTCATTGGAGAGACAGAGAAGGTAAGAGAGAAAAAGTGAGAACGCACCCCCGAGGGGATGACCACATCACAACCTGTTCTCCACTCTCCCCTCAGGATTTTGGGCATGCATACATATGCACCTGGTGTGTTCAAGCCGCCACATCTGAGTCTCAAACAGTGCAGTGGGCCAAGTGGGATCCAGTCACCTTAGCCAACACACCATGTAGCTGACCCATCCCCACTTTAATACCTCCCTTACTCTGCTCATCAAGGAGCCAGCAGAGCCTGTGTCCTGGTCAACAGTTGATCATCTTGTTATACCCTCACATGGCAGAATGCAGAGACTGGAAAAAGGAAGTAAGCTCTCCTTATAAGGATACTAATCCCATTCATCAGAGTTCCACATTCATGACCCAATTAACAAACAAAGGCCCCATTTCCTAATGTCACCACATAAAGGGTTAAGATTTTAACATATAAATTTTGGGGGAACACAAACAGTGGCATAAAGCAAGCTTATTTTTAATTTCACATTGTCAGTTCATTCTATTAAATGGTTATTCTGCCAATAAGTAATAATTTGATGCCATCAACTGTAATGATTAAAATGCTTTTCTTCAGTGACATTCTTATGGATAATATCTTAGGTCAGGCTGCCAGGAAAACAGACATGAGGCAGATTTGCATGCAGGCAGTTTGTTGGGAAGTGATGTTAAGAACCATAACTGTGAGAATGTGAAAAAAGCAGGACAGGAAGAGGTATTACAATGAATTACAATGAAGTTGCATGAGAGGCCTCATCCAAAAATCTATGGAGCTAGAAGTGTCCTTCATAGCTGTCCTAAATTGAGAAATAGGTTTTGGGGTCTTTCTACCCTGCAACAAGTTTCTGGATGTCAGCCAACCAAGGGAAGGAGTGAGCTTTGGGTGAGAGAGCTCCTTTCAGCTGAGGGCCATTTGGCTATGAGTGGCCAGAAATGACACTCCTGGCACCTGAGGAAACAAGCATCTTGGACCTGAAGTGAGCAATCTAAGCAGCTCATCTTAGCATGCAGTACAGTTAAGATACACAATATTGCCTGTCCCTTAACATTGTCTTTAAAAAAAATAAATGATGATTCCTGAGAATCCTAAGCTCACCTTCTGGGACTTCCCTGAGCATGCTGGGTGCTCAAGAGCATGTGCTGGAGAGCTTGGTCAAATGAGAATAGGGGTGGAGTGGATCACAGCATGAATGCTCTGGGGAGGGTGCCTGTCTTCCTGTTTCTCTCTCATAGAAGAAATAAATAAACTTTAAAACAAAACATGATTTTATGTCTGAGATTCATGATGCATGACAGATACTGAACAAGTTTTAAATAAAGCCTCATATATAGAGCTTCTACATGTGACCAGAAACACTATTTTCATTTATCTACTTCCTCAGTGACAAATTTGCTCCCCAACTGCCTGTTCATGAATCCCAGATGTACAACTGCTCTGTTGTCTTAGTCAATTTTGTGTGCTATAACACTATACACCACATTGGATAATTTATAAAAATATATTTAATTTTTACAGTTCCATAGGCTAGGAAGTCCAAGGTCACGGGGCTGCACCTGCTGAAGGCCTTCCTATTGTATCATAACATGGCAGAAGGCATGGTATGGCAGAGGTAAGCGTATAAGAGAAGTGAGCCAGAGGCAGTCCACCTTAATAACAAAGCCACTTTTGTGATAATGAACTCATTCCCATGAGGGCAACATTAATCCATTCATGAAGCCAGAGGGATTTAAGTTTCCCAACGAATGAACTTCTAGGTAACACATATAAACCACAGCACCAGGTATGACACTACAGATCTAAAAAATTCACATCTGATGATACACAATTTTTCTCAATACAATATTAAATCTAAAAGAAATTTTCCTAAGTGGAAGCAAAAGCTGATTCCAGAAGCCCCAATTGGAGCTAAATGAGTAACTTCTCTTTGCAGACTTCAGTCTTCTAAAGTTTGGTTTGTACATTGAAACTCTTCTCAAGGTCAACAATTACTCTAGATAACACTCAAATGATAGAAGTTGCACCTTTATTTGGTGTACGAACACTGTTTGGTGGGTATTACTTAATTGAATGTATATCCAATGAGCCTGAGATCCCTCAAACTGTGCTATGAAGTATCCCAAAGTCCTACATCTCATGCCCCAACCTACTAGTGACTTCTCACTCAACCTACCTGTAGCAACTATTCCATTCAGTACCTGTAGCATCTGCAGTCCTAGTGTGATTCTTTCTCCCTTGAGTATGTATAGTGTATCAAGTTATTCAGTTGTTTCATACATCCATATCTAAATATTCCTAATTAGATTAGATTTCTCCAAGATAGAAACTAAGTATTTATCCTTTTATATTCCTTATGAAAATTCCTCAGTAGATACTTAGTAAACATGTATTAATCATGTGGGAAGGAGAGAATAAAGGAGGGGAAAAAAGAAAAACCACAGTGGATGCTGTAAAGATGTACAATGATTAAATGTAAATAAGAAATCATAAAATAAAATTTTAAATGAAAAAAATAAACAATGAACAATGCTAGAGGCATGTATTTAATGTTGCATTTTCAGTACACAAAAACTTAATTGTACTATATTTTACAATGAAATGCATTACTATAACTTAAGCAATTCTATTAATTTTCAAAATTACATTTAATTACTATATATATTTTCAAAAGATGAACAAGCAAATGTCATAAAGTAATCTTTCACTTTGTGACAGTTGCTTGGTTGGTTATATTCTGAAAAAAGAATGACACATTTTCTCTTATTTTTTCAAGAAAAGGATCTGCAAGATTTAAGTAATCTCCACTGAAATGTTTCCATTGCTTCAGCTGTGACATAGAAAGAGGTTTCAAGGAGTTAGACTTCTGTTGATGTGGACCAAGCTGACACTGTCTAGAGATGGCCTTTTTTTCCAATGAATCACCTAAAACAAATAAGAAAATCCTTAGGCCAACTAATACACTACTGCATACTATTCTTTTTTGCTTTATAAAAATGACTTTATGTGATTTAATGCATTTGATCATCATAGTGCGTAAATAAGAAATCATAAAATAAAATTTTAAATGAAAAAAATAAACAATGAACAATGCTAGAGGCATGTATTTAATGTTGCATTTTCAGTACACAAAAACTTAATTGTACTATATTTTACAATGAAATGCATTACTATAACTTAAGCAATTCTATTAATTTTCAAAATTACATTTAATTACTATATATATTTTCAAAAGATGAACAAGCAAATGTCATAAAGTAATCTTTCACTTTGTGACAGTTGCTTGGTTGGTTATATTCTGAAAAAAGAATGACACATTTTCTCTTATTTTTTCAAGAAAAGGATCTGCAAGATTTAAGTAATCTCCACTGAAATGTTTCCATTGCTTCAGCTGTGACATAGAAAGAGGTTTCAAGGAGTTAGACTTCTGTTGATGTGGACCAAGCTGACACTGTCTAGAGATGGCCTTTTTTTCCAATGAATCACCTAAAACAAATAAGAAAATCCTTAGGCCAACTAATACACTACTGCATACTATTCTTTTTTGCTTTATAAAAATGACTTTATGTGATTTAATGCATTTGATCATCATAGTGCAAGTTAAAAATACATTCCATTGATTCATCTTTTCTATAAATATTTGTCAACTGTTTACTACGTACTGATTTCAGCACGGGGAGAAAAATGGTGAACACACATAGACATGCTTTCTGACTTCAAAGACCTTATGATCTTCTGGAAAATATATATATATATTAAATAAGCAATCATCCAAAGAAATGTATTACAGGCTCACAGGCCCTCATCTAAAATCTGTGGGACTATGTTTCCAAATTCAGAATATAACCGAAACAACCTGGATCACCATTCCATAATTAAACTCAATGTTCTTCTTTCAAAAAAAAAAAAAAAAAAAAAAAGGGACCAGCAGTTGGTGTAATAGATATGTTGCTGGACTCCCATGTAGTTGACTGTGGTTTGGGTCCTGGACCCGGTGGCTTAAACTCACACCGGGCATGAATGCATGCATGCCCAAGATCCCGAGACGAAAATGGAGGAGAAGGGATTGTGGCGTGGCCATCCTCCCTGGAGGGTGATTTCTCGTTTTTTGTCTCTGTCTCTGTCTTTCTGGGCAGTACATATACTCTACAGCAAAAACTTCTCAAAAAAAAAAAAAAGAAAAAGAAAAAAAGAAAAACAGCCCTCAATATTCTATAGCAAGTCATATGTATAGTTTTATGAAATAGTTTAAATAAAGACTACAGAAAAACTCACATTAATTGAGGTAAGCTTTCGCCACCAAATAATTTTGATACAAATTTATGAAGGGAAAAAAACCCTTCCTTCAGCCTTTTGTACTTCCTAGGTTTCAGAATTAAAGATAAAGGACTGTAAAGCTGCTTAGCAAACAGACAAAGGAATGAAGGAAAGACAGAGGGACTAGGCATGCAGTTGATCAGAGAAGGTGACCTGGTCTAGAAGGTAAAAGTAGATATAAGTTTTGTGTTTTCAATCTTTTCATTATGGAAAATTTCAAATAAATATAAAATTTGACAGGATAAAAATAAAAAACTTATATATACTTGTCTTCAATAACTATCAACTTAAAGCCAATCTTTTTTATTTAGATTATACTGCCTTATTATCTGGAAATAAATAACATACATCGTTTCACCTATGAATATTTTACTTTGCATTTCTGGATTTTATTTTTATTGCCAAAAGGCACGTGCATTTTCCAGAGAGACAGACAGAGAGACAGAGAGAAGGAAATGGGATGTGGTTATGCTGCAACTCCTTCTCCTCAATTTCTCCATTTCATTGGAATTTTGGGTGCACCTACACACACACACACACACACACACACACACACACACATGCCCGTGTTTTTCCAGCTCCCAGGGCAAGGAATTGAACTGTGGTTGGCCATGGAATCTGGAATCTTACTCCCTTAACCACTGCACTATGGGGCCGCCCCTTTACTATGCCTTTCTAAAAGGCAAAGGGTTCTTTTAAATTTTCTCTCTCTCTCTCTCTCTCTCTCTCTCTCCCCCTCTCTCTCTCCCGCTCTCTCTCACACACACATGCACACGCACACACACGCACACACACACACACACACACACACACACATCATTCCTTTAATATCATCAAGCTCCTGTCAGTGTTTAAAAGCACTGAGGTTTTTGGAAAAGATATGGCAAGATCACATTGAGAATCTCAAAGACAATAGAGCAATACCTTCAAAGTACTGAGTAAAAACGACCCTATCAAATAAATTGTATACCCAGTAAAGACAGCATTTAAGAAAGAGAAGACAAATACACTTGGAAAACATCAAAGATTGAGAAAGTTATGGGGAGAAAAGAAAAAGGCACCCTCCCTATGGGGACAGATAATACCACAATGCCTTCTTCATTTCCCCATCCACCAGGACTTTGGGCATGCCCATACATGTGCCCAGAATGTTTTTTGAGTGGCTGTGGATGAAATTTGAATTGACCTCAGCTAAGTTGGATCTGGTTCATTTAACACTAGGCAAATGGGCCAGGCCAAAAATATAGTTCTTAAACATGAAAAAAAAAAAATCCAACATCACTCAAAATAAGAGAAAAGTAAATTAAATATGCCAATATAGTAAATTATACCAATATATTATTCTTTTACTATCAGATGGGCAAAAAATCCAAACATTTGATGGTGGGGTGCAAATTGATACGACCTCCAGTAGAGGGCATCTTGGCAATATATATCAAAACTAATTATTTTCCTTATAAATATATTTGAATATATGAGAAAAGATATATGAATAAAAATGTTTACTGACGTCAGGAAAGAACTTAACTGGGGACAAATAAATTAACATCCATATAATGGAAGATTACATTGTTGAGGGAAAAAAAAAGAACAAGATAACTGCAATCATATAGAAAGATCTCGAGAAAAGATTATTGAGTGAAAAAGGCACATAGACCTTACACATGCAAGAAGTCTTCAAAAAGTTCATGGAAAATGCATACTCTGAAGAAACTATACCTGGATTTCAAAACTTTTGGCACCAAAATAAATTCATACTTTCATTCTATGTTCCCACAAATTTTTTGAAGTACCAACACATTACTCTTTTACTGAGATGAAAACTGGGTAAGAATCTTTATACAATGTTGCTTACTATGCATTTATATATATAGCTGCAACAAAACGAGTAGTGATGGCTTCCTATGGAGAAGAAGCTAGGAATTACACAGATGAGGTGGAATGGGAGGAAGACTTTTGCTATACACATTTTATATTTTCGAATAGTTGAATCATGTCAATATATTACAAATTCAAATGTTAAATTAGTGCATTTTAAAATCTGTAACATGAGAAAAAATGCATAACAGCAAATCTATTAAGACAGAAATGAAAACTAAGCAATTAAGAGAATACACATGACTTTCACAAAAGAAACATTTACTTATTTATTTATTTTTAGAGAGGTTTCTTTTTTTTAGTTATAGGGCACGTGCACTTGCCAGAAAGACAGAGAGACAGAAAGCAAGAAATCATCCCCCAGAGGGGATGGCCACACCACAATCCCTTCTCCTCCATTCTCCTTTCGGGATATTGGGCATGCACGCACACACACGCCTGGCATGAGTTTAACCCACTGAGTCCGGGATTCGAACCGCAGTCAGCTACATGAGAATCCAGCGACATAGCCATTATGCCAACTGTAACAATACAACATTTATAAACAATGCACAGAAGAGGATGAAGACGGCCAACTAGAAACATCCATCCTAGTGTCTCTCTGGGAATAAAAATAGGCTAAAATTTTTTGAAAAACTGAATAAATGGGGTCAACAAGTAGTGTGGTGGTAAGGTACTAGACTCACATGACTGACCACAGTTCAAGTCCTGGACCTGGCAACTTGCTTTCTCACTTTCCCTTTCTCTCTCTCTAGTGGGTATTTATGCCATAAAGCAAATTAAACATAATAATAATAAATTATTCAAAAATTTTTAAAAAATAAAAACTGAGTAAGTGCCTAATCTTCCAATAGGGTAGAGAGGTGAGACTGATAAAATACAAGAAAAAGATAGCAGGAACTTCTGCAAACATAAATTCTGCCTGTAAACGCACAGAATGAGTTAGTCATTTGAAGCCGGAGAGGCTCCAAAGGAACCCAACCCACCTCCCCTCTTCAGGAGAAGGCAAGATGAACTCTACTCTGAACACCACTGATTCCAGCACTTCCTACCTCAAGAAGAACAAAACTGGCACAGAGCTAAGATACGTCGAACCACACAAGCATGCAGTTTCAGAAAAAGACATCAGACCACCCACCCCACCCCACACCCCAGGCTGTAAGAGCACTACACCTTCCTGCAAGCCAACCAGCAGGTGGAACACTGTTTATGATCAAAACTCCACACCAGTGGGATCAGTGGATGCAAAAGGAACACCCCCATCAGAGGGATTTGGACACTTCTCCCCATCTGGCAGACAGGGCAGGCCTGCACTCTCCCTCCTGTCAGATTCAAGTCCTGGAGAGTGGCTACTTAACCTAACTGGTGCCACCCATGGCAACTCTTCTGGATCTCCCTGAACTTTAAATATAGGCAGAGGAAAAGGGAGAGACAACTGATAGAGGGGAAGTACCTGAGACGCCCCACCAGATCAAAGTGGGGAAGATAGGGCATTTTACACCTCCAGGTCAGAGTGGGATAGAGCACTACTCCAAGCACTTCCTAATCCTGGATGCACAATTTAGCCACTTTGTAGGAGACTCCTCAACTCCCATCAGCCTCCCTGAATCCCCCAGACTCTATAGATTGCAGACTCTGGTGAGGGCCTCACAGATAGGTTTGATTCTGGCCCCTTGTCAACGACCTTCTCAGGGTCACAGGCACAGAAGGCCACTATGCCTCCGAGTGTCCCACACAGGCCATGCAGGGCCCAGTTCTTATGTCTCACAGACTTGCCTCTGGCCCCTGTTAAACAATCCTGCAATAACTATATTCAGGTCCAGACTGTTACCTGCTGCTAGAAATCAGAAGCAGAGTAGATAAGCCCAGCTTGGATCTAAAAAACATGGCTAGCCTCTGGTCCTTCCTGAAATGCCTCGCGAGGCCTACACTCAGATCCTAAGGGCTACTCTGTTTCCCATTAAGTTCCTCCAATCACCTTCCCCAGGCCATATCCAGGGCCTTGGGAAAGGTATGACTCAGGTGTTACACACAGACCTCTCAGGACCTGTGTCTTAGGTCTCCCAGACAGGCTTGCTTCTAGGCCCTCCTGGACCACTTTGCCAGGCCAGGGCTTCATGTGGGTCTATAGAGTCAATCAATCTCCAGATCTCATGTGCAGGCTACACAAGTCCTGCTCTGATCTGAAAGATGCAGCTAGCTTCCAGTCCCTCCTGGACCACTTTGCTCAGGGGACACCTAGGACTCAAGGCTATCTCCCCCTCCTGGCCTTACGGAATCTACTCCAAAAGTTAGGAAAAAATGACTACTCCACCAGATGCCTAAAAAAGCAAAACAGACACAAGAAATGTTAAAAATAAGAAAATATCTCCCAAAAAAATACAGTAACTCTTCACCAATAATGGATAAAATACAGAAATGGTGGCGGGGGCGGGGGGTGTGTGTGAGTATTTATTGAGTATAACAAAACTCAATAAGATGCAAGAGAAAACAGACGATCAATTCCAGATGAGAAAATCATTCCATGACATGAAGGAAGAACTCTAAAAAGAGACAGACACTTTTAAAAAGATTCAAACAGAACTTCTGGAGATGAAGAATACAAGAAACCAAAATATTTTTCAAAAGTATTAATAACACATTAGACCACACAGAAGACAGATTCTCTGAGCCTGAAGACAAAACATTTGATTTAGCCCAAGTCATCAATGAAAAAATAACCCTTAAAAATGAGGACAACATATGAGAAATTTTAGATACGATTAACTGGCCAAAAATTCGCATAATGGGTATTCCAGAGGGTAAAAAGTCAGGCAAAGACATAGAAAATCTCTTTCATGGTATCGGCAGATAGAACAATGGTTATGTCACTAGACTCCTATGTAGTCAACCACGGTTCGAGTCCTGGACCTGGCAGCTTAAAACTCATCCCATGCTGGGGCCGGCAGGTAGCTTGGTGATTGAGGCACTGGATTCCCACATTGCTGACCATGGTTCAAGTTCCAAATCTGGAGACCTGATTTCTCGCTTTCTCTCTCTCTCTCTGATCAAGGTAAAATTAATAAGTAAAATTAAATAATTATTTTTTAAAAATCACACCAGGGGGAACCGGCAGTTAGCGTAATGGCTATGTTGCTGGACTCCCACGTAGTCGACCGCGGTTCGTGTCCCGGACCCGGTGGCTTAAAACTCACGCCAGGCGCGTGTGCGTGCGTGCCCAAGATCCTGAGAGGAGAATGGAGGAGAAGGGATTGCGGCGTGACCATCCCCCCTGGGGGGTGATTTCTCGCTTTCTGTCTCTATGTCTCTCTCTGTCTGTCTAGCGAGCGCACGCGTCCTACAGTGAAAATCTCTCCAAAAAAAAAAAAAAATCACACCAGGCACATGTGTATGCATATTTAAGATCTCAGGTGGAGAATGAAGAAGGGATTGCAGCATGGCTATCCCCCCTGGGAGGTAATTTCTTGTTTTCTGTCTCTCCAGTGAATGCATGTGCCTTATAGCAAAAATCTCTTTAAAAAAAATCTCTTTTCATGAAATACTAACTGAAAACGTTCCCAATATAACAAGATATCCAGACATCCAAACGCAGAACATACCAAGAACATCAAACAGGTTTAACATAAGTAGCTCCTCTTCAAAGAACATAATAGCCAAACTGGCAAAATCAAACACAATATTCTAGAAATGTCCAGTTACTTACAAATGATGCCCCATCAGACTCATCTAGACCTCTCAACAGAAATAATGCAAGCAAGGAAAGAATGAGAAGACATATTCAAAATGCAGAAAAATAATTTTAGCTAAGAATACTATATGAGTAAGATTACCCTTCAGATGGGAAGAAATAAAATCATTCCCAGATAAACAAAAATTGAAAGAATTCACCAACATTAAACCAGCTCTTCAAGAAATACTTAAGAGAATAAAACTATAACAGGAAAATGAAAGGGAGACAAATAGAAATGAGAGTCATGACACATATCAGACAAAACAGACTTCTGCTTTATCTGAAGTTTAATGTTTATCCACTAAAACACCAGTCAAATGGGCCAACAGATGGCGTGGAGATTAAGGTGGCTGTGTCCTACATTCCTGGTTGCAAAGTTCAAGTCCTGGAACCGGAGGCTTAAAAAACACACCGAGGGGTGGGGGTGGGGCAATAAGTCGCATGGTGGTTAAGGACACTGGACTCTCACATGGCCTACCACGGTTCGAGTTCCAGACCTAGTGGCTTGCTTTCTCACTTTCTCTTTCTCTCTCTCTCTGTCTCTCTCTACCCTCCACCCCCACCCCCACACCACCTCTCTGGTCAATTAAAAATAAATAAATAAAGTTAAATAAAATAATTATTTGAAAACACACATACACACACATACCAGGCTCATGTGGGTGAGGGTGCCCAAAATCTCAAAAGGAGAAATGGAGAAGGGAATATGGGTGTGATCATCCCCTGAGAGGGGAGCTTTCTAACTTTCCCTCTTTCTCTCTGTCTCTCTCTGGTGAGTACACATGCCTTCTGGCATTTTTTTTTTTTTAATTTATCCACTAAAAAACTGCATAAGATATAAATTTTATATAAAATACATTCAATGCTCTTTTAAGTTTTTTTTGGTTCTTTCTCTCTCTCTGAAAGAGAAAGAAAGGCATTCTCAACAGAGTCTCACACTGAGATCCTCCCAAAACCATTCCCAGCCAGCTATGATGCTGGGCATGAACACATGACTCATTATGTACGAGGGCAATTTGGGAATCGCACCCTAATCTTCCATGTGGCCTACAGCATTGCAGAATAGTGTGTGACAGCCACACCACTATCACTGGGTCTTTATGAAATATATTTTAAATGTTTATATAAAATTTTCCAGTCTCACAAGGTCTAACTTAAGACTACCTCAATAAAATCTTTCAGGTAACTTTCAACTACGGAACACTGTTTGCTCAAGTCCTACTCCTGGTTTAGTTCCTTTTGTCTAGATGAAATTCTGGAGAGTTGACATTTTCAGCTTAACTTCTGAAGCATTAATAGTTTGTCAAACAATGAGAAGTGGGCCAGCTCCCTGGCACAGGAGTCATGCACTACTCAAGACGAGCTGGATCCCGTATGGCTGCTGAAATTAATCCCAGCCCAGCAGTCCCAAAATACACACAGGCCTGCATTTGAGTGCTCAAAATCCAGTGAGCCGAAGGACTCTAGAAAGAAGATCATGGCATGAGCAGACCCTGTAGCGGGTACTCATCTCTTTCTGTGCACGTGTGTATGTGTGTGTGTGTGTGTGTGTGCATGCACACATGCTGTATCATGACTAAAGGGAGAAAACAGAAGTATGATGGTCCATGCGGAATCCCTCAGGAAGTATGACCTCTGTTACGACTAAATTCTACATAATATGAACAAATAGTAGGAGTACTCTGTCAAATGTATGGTTTGGTTTTTTGTTTTTTTTTTTGGAGAGATTTTCACTGTAGGACGCGTGCGCTCGCCAGACAGACAGAGAGAGACATAGACAGAAAGTGAGCAATCACCCCCCAGGGGGGATGGTCACGCCGCAATCCCTTCTCCTCCATTCTCCTCTCGGGATCTTGGGCACGCACACACACGCGCCCGGCGTGAGTTTTAAGCCACCGGGTCCAGGACACGAACCGCGGTCGACTACGTGGGAGTCCAGCGACATAGCCATTAAGCTAACTGTTGGTTCCCTCAAATGTATGTTTTTTTGTGAAATAAAAATGAACATTTTCTGACTCAGCAAAGGACAAGTAACGGCTACCACCAGTTTGGATCCCTGATGTGGTCAACCTGAAGCATGCAAGTTTTTGTCCGTGCCCGAGGTCTCAACAAGCTGGAAGGCTGGAGGAAGGGGCTGACTGCTTGAAAAGGCCCTGTTGAGGCTGCTCCTTTCTCTCTGTATCTCTCATTCCACGTGCATGCTCATACTCTTTATTATGAATAAAATAAGTAAACTTCAGAAAGAAATATTTTTCCCTAACTCTGAAGACATTATTCTGGGATGTGAAAGATTTTCTTAAATAAGTTAAAGATGTTTTATAACCAATTCAAAGACAAAGCTAAACTGAGAGAATAAGGTTTTACCAAATATCCATCTGGCAATTACCCTGAGGTCTGAAAAACAATGAAAACTAACCTATGCAAATGGTAAATGCTGTAGTTATTTTTTATTTAAATATTTCCAATTACTAATGAAAGACAAATTAATATCACTATGATAGCAATAGAATTAAAATATAAAACAGTAATAAAATTAAAACTAACCTATATGATCTTTTTCTCCTATACACTCACACTCAAGCAGGTCATGAGTAACACAATGTGAATGTTCATGTAATGTGAACAAATTTTTAAGTTCCTCCACAGAAAACTGAATATGTTCAGATGTCTTGGTTAGGTCTACAACTGCCCCAGAAAGACCTTGTTTACTGATCTGCCTTTGATAGATCTTTTCTTCTATGGTACCTAGAGAGAAAACATAAATTAGATTTCCTTCAGATCTTTATATCTATTATTTCTATAGGGTAAAACATGTTTTTTAACATATTAGTTGACAGAATAACAATATATTCTCGATCTTAAAAGCACAGATGAACAAAAAAAATCTTTATTTGATTATTCAAATGATATACATTTTTGGTCATACTGAAGGATTATTACCTGTGGTTAAAAGTCTGTAAATGTGTACAGGGTGTTTCTGACCATCTCTCCATACTCTAGACATTGCCTACAAAAAATAAGTGAGAATTCTGAGAGTACAGTAAAAACCAATGACCCCTTCCATAATTTGCAGAAATATATTTTAAGAATTTTAAATTTTACTCATAACTTTAAAAAACAAAGCTGAGGCATATCCAAGTATGTCCCACTTCATATGTTTTTCCAGGGATAAAGAAATGGTTGGGGGACCAGCAGTTAGCATAATGGCTATGTCGCTGGATTCCCATGTTGTCAACCGCAGTTCAAGTCCCGGACCCAGTGGTTTAAACTCACGTCGGGCTCATGTCCAAGATCCAAGAGAGAAGAATGGAGGAGAGGGGATTGCGGCGTGGCCATCCCCCCTGGGGGTTGATTTCTCACTTTCTGTCTCTCTGTCTTTCTGGTGAGCACACGTGCCCTATACAAAACCCTCTCAAAAAAAAAAAAAAAAAAGAAAGGGTTGAATGTACACATTATACCATTCAATAGCTGTAGGAGTACTGCACAACAGTGTGAGGACATATCTACATCACAGAATGGAACAGCACATTTGGACAGAAAAAATAGTGAGCCAAGTGTAGCATGAGCATGAAGGGTTCATTCCCAGTCTAAGTACCTAACAATTCATCCCTGAGAGGTCTCTAGCACTTTGTTCAGGTAAGTCCCTAACAAATAGTTCAAGCTCTATATACCTCCCTGTGGTTTAAGGATTTATCCTGTACAGTGAAGGTTTGACGTTCAAATCCTGCACTTTCAAAAAAAAGTCTGACCTTCAACCAGCTCCAAAGAAATAATCTCTAAGGCCTTGGAATATTCTAATATTAAATATCAGATATTTAATTCTAACAATGTGATATAGGCGGAAGCCTTGGGCCATGCCATACTAATTTGGCCTCTACAGAGGCTGGGGACTAACTGAAGTCAGTTATGCCGGTGCTCCATGCCTTTGGTACAGACCCCAACAAAAACCCTGGAAACCAAGGCTTAGATAAACTTTCCTGGCTAACAATATTCCATGCATGCTGTCACCCACTAATGCTGGGAGAATTAAGAGCTGCCTATATATCTTCACCAGGAGAGGACAGCTGATAGCTTGTGTTGGTCTCTCCTAAAGTCTGCCCTATGCACCTTTTTCCTTTGCTGATTATATCCTTTACTATAATATAACTGTGAGAAGAGCTGTTTTTCTCAGTTCTGGGAGTTCCAGTGAATCACTGACCTTGAGGACTGTCCTGGGATCCCCCTAATGCAGATACCATGTGAGGTACAAATCTATAGCTAAAAATCTTAATACACAGTCATGTGTGACACAATAACATTTAGGTTAACAACAGACTACACATACAACAGTAGTCCCCTAAGATTATACTAGGCTATAACATAGAATAGATGCATTTCTCAGAATATATCCCTGTCATTAAGTGATGTGTGACTATACATGAAGAGAGACTACTCTGAAAAACAAAAAACAAAAACAAAAACAAAAACAAAAACAAAGACTTCCTCTCAAATATTTTCCTAAATAAGTTAATTTTAGGGCCAGCTGGTGGCATAGTGATTAAGGTAGCTGGATCCCACATGGCTGACTAGGCAGTTGGGGTCCCATACCTGGCAGCTTGAAAGACACATCAGGCATGTGTGCGTGTGTGCCCAGAATCCTGAAAGAACAGAAGAGAAGGAACTGTGGCACGGCTACACCCACTGGGGGGGTGCTTTCCCACTTTCCTTTTCTCTCTCTCTCTCTCTCTCTCTCTCTCTCTCTCTAGTGAGTACACGCATTCTATAGCAATGTTTTTCATTTATTTTATACTCTTACTGTAGCCTACACAAACACTAATCATAGCACCCATAATACTTTACTATCTTTCCTGATAAGCATCAGTATCCTGGCTCTGCTTCGTAAAAGGTACGGAACTAAGAAGACTTCATATCATCATCAGTAAAATAGGGCTATCTATAAATGGGGATATTGTGGAGAATATAAAGCTGGAAAGTATTTAGCAGAATGCCTGACACAAAATAAGGGCTCAATATGCAGCAGCATATTCACACATCATCATCTTTGTGCCCACAGCAGACACTGCAACCACAGGCATTCAACAATGTCTATTTAATGTGTAACTATTTCTACCTGGATATCGGTGGCCGGATTCCAATCAATATCATAGAGAATTAAGTGAGATCCTCCAATAAGGTTAAGTCCTACACCACCAGCTTTTGAACTTAACAAGAAAATAAAATCAGAAGAGTATTTATTATTGAAGCCATCAACAATTTGCTGTCTTTGAGAGATTGGTGTTTGTCCATCAAGTCTTACATATGCATATTCATGGCGTGTGCATACTTCTTGTAAAATATTCAAGGTTTGTGTATAGTTGGATACCAACACCACCCTGCAAATCAAAAAGAAAGACTGTGTATAATTTAAAGGCAATTGTTAGATTTTTTTAGTTGAAAAAATATTACCAGAATAATATTATCACTTATTTATAGAGCATGCAACAATGACCTTGTACAATTAAAACACAGGTACTCTACATTAAAACACATATCTAAATGTCCAGTTTTACGACAGTAAAGGCCTTTTTGCCTTCTTCATCTCTTTGAAGTCACCCCTAAAATCAGAGGAGAAGCAAAACCAAAAAATGAACAAAAATACAAACTCTATCTTGAATTAAAAAAATAATAATTATATGAAAACAAGAGAGTAATGACAAAGTAACCTCCTTAGAGGTACAAAGAAGGTACAATTTAAGTGTCCAAAGAGAACCATTCCCATGAGAAACAAGAGCACATTCATTCGCCCCATAGAATCATGCAGACACACCTTGGAAGGAAGGAAAATAGACTTCAGCCATTACAAGCACACTGACACATAAATCCAGGCCCTATCCTGATCTGACCAGTTGACTTTTTCAAATTCACTGGAGAAAGTGAACCAAAGAAACTTAGACGAGAGGACTTTAGAAGGCAGGATAGAGAGATAAATCAAAATGAAAGTCTAGATACTTAATGATAAGACTCCAGACCTCATTTCCTAAAAACTTGTAAAACACCAGCAGCCAGGTACCCTCTCACAGCCTAAGAAGCCTTTTATTGAATGATTCACCTATGGAATAACTTGAATGATCCCAGAGAAAAGACACACAGATAGGATCTCCAAATAAAATAGCCAACTCACTGTCCGATTACCTGACAAAGACTACCAGTCAAAAAGCTTTGCCTCTGCATATGAAAGTGTATATAAAACTATAAAAAATTAATGTTTTACTCCTTCACTCTTAAATATGGACACTGGGGTCACCAGGTATTTGAGGTTAGCCTCTAACATGAAAAGGAGAAATGAAAACAAACACACAGGAAACAAGAAACTTGAAAAACCCGGAATGACAGAAAAAGCAAAAGACAACTTTAAGAAAATAATATCCTTAAATAAGAGCATTCAAGAGAAAAAGATGCAACAAAGAAGGAACAATTTGTGTATATCAACCAAGTTCTGCCTGCCTTCCCTACTCTTTCCTTCCCAATTCCCAGCTCCTAGTAACCCCTATTTTACTTTCCACTTGTATATAATCAAATCTTTTAGCCTCCCTCAAATGAGTAAGAATTGTGCAGTATTTGTCTTTCAGTGTCTGACTTATTTTAGTTGGCATAAATTCCTTCTGATTCATTCATGTTGCCTCAAATGACAGGATTTCATGAGTTCTGGAGTACAGAAGGATAGAAAAGTAACTCTAGTTAATAAGAATTTAATGTACATTTCAAAATAGCTAGCAGGATGTCAAATGTTCACACAGAAAATAATAATAAACATTTGAGATGATGAATATGTTTATCATCCTAATTAACCATTACACATTGTATGTGGGTATAAAAAAAAATCACACTGCATTCCATTAATACCTATAACTATTCTATATTAATTTAAAATTATAAAAAAACTTTAAAAAAACTATTAAGAATAAAAAAGAATCTAAAATGATAACCAAAATAAAATCTTAATAGGACAGGTGAAAGATTGTAACAAGAGAGCCTGCCAGAAAATTTATTTAAAAGAAAAAGTGGCAACCAATAGGAGAGAAAAGAAAAAAAAAAAAATTAAAGGATCAGCTCATGAGGTTCAACATACCCACTGGGGGGGTGCTTTCCCACTTTCTTTTTCTCTCTCTCTCTCTCTCTCTCTCTCTCTCTCTAGTGAGTACACGCATTCTATAGCAATGTTTTTCATTTATTTTATACTCTTACTGTAGCCTACACAAACACTAATCATAGCACCCATAATACTTTACTATCTTTCCTGATAAGCATCAGTATCCTGGCTCTGCTTCGTAAAAGGTACGGAACTAAGAAGACTTCATATCATCATCAGTAAAATAGGGCTATCTATAAATGGGGATATTGTGGAGAATATAAAGCTGGAAAGTATTTAGCAGAATGCCTGACACAAAATAAGGGCTCAATATGCAGCAGCATATTCACACATCATCATCTTTGTGCCCACAGCAGACACTGCAACCACAGGCATTCAACAATGTCTATTTAATGTGTAACTATTTCTACCTGGATATCGGTGGCCGGATTCCAATCAATATCATAGAGAATTAAGTGAGATCCTCCAATAAGGTTAAGTCCTACACCACCAGCTTTTGAACTTAACAAGAAAATAAAATCAGAAGAGTATTTATTATTGAAGCCATCAACAATTTGCTGTCTTTGAGAGATTGGTGTTTGTCCATCAAGTCTTACATATGCATATTCATGGCGTGTGCATACTTCTTGTAAAATATTCAAGGTTTGTGTATAGTTGGATACCAACACCACCCTGCAAATCAAAAAGAAAGACTGTGTATAATTTAAAGGCAATTGTTAGATTTTTTTAGTTGAAAAAATATTACCAGAATAATATTATCACTTATTTATAGAGCATGCAACAATGACCTTGTACAATTAAAACACAGGTACTCTACATTAAAACACATATCTAAATGTCCAGTTTTACGACAGTAAAGGCCTTTTTGCCTTCTTCATCTCTTTGAAGTCACCCCTAAAATCAGAGGAGAAGCAAAACCAAAAAATGAACAAAAATACAAACTCTATCTTGAATTAAAAAAATAATAATTATATGAAAACAAGAGAGTAATGACAAAGTAACCTCCTTAGAGGTACAAAGAAGGTACAATTTAAGTGTCCAAAGAGAACCATTCCCATGAGAAACAAGAGCACATTCATTCGCCCCATAGAATCATGCAGACACACCTTGGAAGGAAGGAAAATAGACTTCAGCCATTACAAGCACACTGACACATAAATCCAGGCCCTATCCTGATCTGACCAGTTGACTTTTTCAAATTCACTGGAGAAAGTGAACCAAAGAAACTTAGACGAGAGGACTTTAGAAGGCAGGATAGAGAGATAAATCAAAATGAAAGTCTAGATACTTAATGATAAGACTCCAGACCTCATTTCCTAAAAACTTGTAAAACACCAGCAGCCAGGTACCCTCTCACAGCCTAAGAAGCCTTTTATTGAATGATTCACCTATGGAATAACTTGAATGATCCCAGAGAAAAGACACACAGATAGGATCTCCAAATAAAATAGCCAACTCACTGTCCGATTACCTGACAAAGACTACCAGTCAAAAAGCTTTGCCTCTGCATATGAAAGTGTATATAAAACTATAAAAAATTAATGTTTTACTCCTTCACTCTTAAATATGGACACTGGGGTCACCAGGTATTTGAGGTTAGCCTCTAACATGAAAAGGAGAAATGAAAACAAACACACAGGAAACAAGAAACTTGAAAAACCCGGAATGACAGAAAAAGCAAAAGACAACTTTAAGAAAATAATATCCTTAAATAAGAGCATTCAAGAGAAAAAGATGCAACAAAGAAGGAACAATTTGTGTATATCAACCAAGTTCTGCCTGCCTTCCCTACTCTTTCCTTCCCAATTCCCAGCTCCTAGTAACCCCTATTTTACTTTCCACTTGTATATAATCAAATCTTTTAGCCTCCCTCAAATGAGTAAGAATTGTGCAGTATTTGTCTTTCAGTGTCTGACTTATTTTAGTTGGCATAAATTCCTTCTGATTCATTCATGTTGCCTCAAATGACAGGATTTCATGAGTTCTGGAGTACAGAAGGATAGAAAAGTAACTCTAGTTAATAAGAATTTAATGTACATTTCAAAATAGCTAGCAGGATGTCAAATGTTCACACAGAAAATAATAATAAACATTTGAGATGATGAATATGTTTATCATCCTAATTAACCATTACACATTGTATGTGGGTATAAAAAAAAATCACACTGCATTCCATTAATACCTATAACTATTCTATATTAATTTAAAATTATAAAAAAACTTTAAAAAAACTATTAAGAATAAAAAAGAATCTAAAATGATAACCAAAATAAAATCTTAATAGGACAGGTGAAAGATTGTAACAAGAGAGCCTGCCAGAAAATTTATTTAAAAGAAAAAGTGGCAACCAATAGGAGAGAAAAGAAAAAAAAAAAAATTAAAGGATCAGCTCATGAGGTTCAACATCTAGCAAAAAAGAAATAAATTGTTTTGAGAGAGAATGAGAATGTAAGAGTACCTCAAAAAGTCTGTGGAAAAACAGATTTAAAGTATAAATTTATTTTGGTACAAAAAATTTTGAAATCCATGTATGAGTTTTATGTATGAGTTTTTTTATGTACTTTTTAAAAAAGAATCGTTTTATTCAACTTTATTTATTTATTTATTTTAATTTGATCAGGGATGGACAGAGTGAGAGAGAGGGAAAGTGAGAAAGCAAGCCGCCATGTCTGGGACTCAAACTGCGGTCAGCCATGTGGGAGTCCAGTGCTCTTAACCACCACGCCGCTCGATGGACCCATAATATGCACTTTTTTGAGGGCCCATCGTACTTCTCAGATAAGGGAGGGGGGTCTTTAAAGTAAAAGTACCTACTAAAAAGTTTTCAGTTCAATAAGCCAAACAATGACTCATATTAAAACACATCAAAATAACTGAAAGTATAAGGAATGAAGAAAGTTGCTAGATATATATTTATATTACATTTTAGTTTTTCTTAAATAAAAACTTACAGAGGGGCCAGCCAGCAGCATAGTGGTTAAAGCAGCTGGATCCCACATGGCTGACAGTACAGTTTAAGTTCCAGGTCTGACAGCATAAAAATCACACTGGGTATATGTGTATGCATGTCCAAAATCCTGAGAAAATAATAGAGGAGAAGGCATGGCCATTCTCCCTTGAGAGTGATTTCTCACTTTCCCTCTGTCTCTTTCTGGCAAGTTCATATACTCTATAGCCAACTAAAAAAATAATAATAATTTACAGACACGTCATTAATTTGTAAGTTTACAAAATACTGAAAGCTGACCACACCCACAAAGAAGAAATGAACCTATTTTCAATGTTTTCTTATTTAAAAAGAGAACAGAAGGAAATACGATTATAGTGCCTGCTAAATTCTGTGAGCACTTATACACAATTTATTAAAATGATCTCTTACTTTTCAGTAGGACGAAGTTCATGAATAACTGCTAAGAGCTTTGACAACACCTGTAGTTTTCCTGACTCCTCCTCAGTGAAGAGCAGGGGGTTGTAATCAGAAAAACTCAGCAAGCCTTCATATAATCGCCTTTCTTCATTTTCATCACAAGTTGAGCAACGTTCTTTTTCCTATTCAAAATGGTAACTGTTAACATCAACTCATCTTTATTTTAAAATGGGAAAAAAATTATGGGGGAAAGGGAATAAAGATTAATGGGGACCTGAAAAGTTCAACCTGTTAGGTAAATCTTTATAGGTCACAATTTGATTACTTGCATCCTACTGAATTAATTACAGTTATTCCAATGCAGCCTCCGAATGCCAGCTACCTTCACCCTATGACAGCAGTATTTCCTGTATGAAACTATGGGAGTTGGGGGATAACTAAGTAGAAGAAAATAAAGGGCGGACAGTGATACAAAAATCTGTCCTCTTCAAAACCTGACATTTCCCATCAATGACACCTGTCTGGCTCTTTCAGTCTCCCTCATTCTCTCCCTATTATTTTCCTCTCTAGCTTTGTGAGCTTCATATACCACCTCTCAAGTGATGCTTTTTTTTTAAAAGAATTATTTTATTTAACTTTATTTATTTACTTAGTTTTTTTTTAATTTGATCAGAGAAAGGGAGAGAGAGAAAGAAAGAAAGCCACCAGGTCTGGGACTCAAACTATGGTCAGCCATATGAGAGTCCACCATCCTTAACCACCCAGATCTGGCGGTTCGCTTTTTCACTCTCTCCCTCTCTTTCTCCCTCCCTCTCACTCTGTCCCTCTCTGATCAAATTAAAATTAAATAAATAAATAAAGTTAAATAAAATGATTCTTTAAAAGAAACAAAGAAACATTAAAAAAAACTTCTCAGACCTGGGTACTATTATCAAAGACTGGGGAACCAGCAGTTAGCGTAATGACTATGTCACTGGACTCCCCTGTAGTCGACCACGGTTCACGTCCCGGACCCGGTGGCTTAAAACTCACGCCAGGCGCGTGTGCGTGCGTGCCCAGGATCCCGAGAGGAGAATGGAGGAGAAGGGATTGCGGCGTGACCATCCCCCCTGGGGGGTGATTTCTCGCTTTCTGTCTCTATGTCTCTGTCTGGCAAGCGCACGCGCCCTTATAGTGAAAATCTCTCCAAAAAAAAAAAAAAAAAAGACTGAATCAGTACAAGTATCTTTAGGACTAGACAAATGTAATTTTAAAAGCTTACCAAAACAGTATAATATGTATATATTACCAGCTGATGGAAAATATCTTTATGCTGTGACAGCCCATTGTGTCACCTCCATAATAGTGATTTACCAGTCAGACTCCATATTTGCTAATTGGGACACTCTGACTCCACGGAATTCCAGTACCTTTTGGTTATGAGCTATGGTTACATTTCTTTCTCCCTTCCTGAAGAGAGTCTCATCAGCTTGACTAAACCTGGAAAATGACCTAGTTTCAATAAGAACACATGCATAAAACATTACTTAAAGGTTATTCATACATGTGGCAGGCTCATTTCAGCCTAGTCATATCGATCCTTATTTGCTATGTCAGAGGAAAGGCTTTTTCTGAGTAAGTTTCAGATTTAAATTATCCGCCCTATTTGAAGCTTGCTGTATCTTATGTCTATTACTAGTGACCACAGGGCAACAACAGAAGAATGCTCAGAGCCCCTTGCTGCTTTCTTCAAGAAGCTGCTAGGATTGGGTTGCTGGGAAAGTCATGACGCGTTTTTGCATAGAAAAACACTGACTTTAAATCATGACTTTCCCGATGAGCTAATATATTCTAAATTAACTGGCACACTCTGGGCCATTGTAAGGCCTTCCTTTTAAGGAAGAATTTTTAGTTTCTATTTTTTCTGGGCTTCATGCCCAAAGAGTTTAGTTTTTAATCACTGTATATAGTATCTGTTTCTTTCAAAGTTCCTTAATAAATTGTTATAATCCTGCCTACTGCAGAGTTACACAAAGCTGACTCTCCTATGATAAACTAAGTAACTATAATTCATCTTAGAATAAACTTGGACAATTCCGGTAGGACGCCCCATTTTCTAAGTATATAATGTATAACTTCAAGGATAATGTAGTGTTCAGTTTTTCTATTTTGAGGTTTTACATTTTTTTTCAGAGTTACTATTTGGCAAATTATGACTTTACCGTTTAAAGAAATAAAAAAAGAGTAAAAGTTGTTCAGGGTGAGTTGGGAATAACACAGTTGTAACAGTTACTGTGCACTTTCTATGGCCAAGCTAGGTTCTGTCCATAATTTCTCAACAAACTGTCACAATAACATTATCAGGACCTTATGTTTGTTTTTCTGATAAGAAAACTAAGGTTTATAGATATAATTTGACAGTGGTTAAAGTTGTCCATAGCTGAAGAACCAGTAAGTAGTAGAGTAAGGACTGATACTTCTAACTACAAAATGGAAAACTTTTAGGTATTTTTTGGAGAGGTTTTTGCTATAGGGCACATGCACTTTCCAGAAAGAGAGAAACAGAGAAACAGAGAGACAGAAAGCAAGAAATCACCCCCCCAGGGAGGATGGCCACGTCGCAATCCCCTCTCTTCCATTCTCCTCTCAGGATCTTGGCCACACACCCAGCGTGCGCTTAAGCCACCAGGTCCTGGACTCGAACCGCGTTCAACTACATGGGAGTCCAGCAACATAGCCACTACACTAATTGCTGGTCCCCAAAATAGAAAACTCTTAAAGAAAAAGACACTACATTCTTAAATATACAAATAATCAGCTCAACTATATAGTCATTAAAAATCATATTTTGGGGCCAACAGGTAGTGTGGTAGTAAAGGCACTGGATTCCCACATAGTTGATGATGGTTTAAGTCCCAGACCCAGTGGCTTGAAATTCATACAGGGCATGTAAGCATGTGTGTCCAAAAATCCCAAGGAGAGAATAGAGAAGAGACTGCAGCGTGGCCATTCCCCCTGGGGAAGGGAGGGGGTTCTCACTTTCCATCTCTCTGTCTCTCTCTGGTGAATGCATGCACCCTGTAGAAAAATTCTTTTTTTTTTTTTTTTAAAAAAAAGAGGGCCCAGCAGTTAGCATAATGGCTATGTTGCTGAACTCCCATGTAGTTGACTGCGGTTTGAGTCCCGGACCCAGTGGCTTACACTCACGCCAGGTGTGTGTGCGTGCGTGCCCAAGATCCCAAGAAGGAGAATGGAGGAGAAGGGACTGCAGTGTGGGACTTTCTGGAGAGTGCACGCCCCCTACAGCAAAAACCTCTCCAAAAATAGAAAAAAATCATATTTGTAGACAGTATCCAATTTAGGAAAATGTCCATAATTTAGTGAAAAAGTAGATTTTAAAATAGTGAGCATATGGGGCCAGCAGGTGGTGTAGTGGCACTGGAATTTCACATGGCCAACTGTGGTTCGAGTTCTGGACTCAGTGGCTCGAAACTCATTTCAGGAGAGTGTGTATGTGTACCCAGAATATCAAGAAGAAAATAGAGAGGAGAAAGGATTGCAGCATGGCCATCTCCCCAGGGGCTTCTCACTTTCTGTCTTTCTGTCTCTCCAGAGTGCATGCACCCTATAGCAAAATAAATCACTAAAAAGGAAAAAAGGTGAGCATAGATAGCATCATTACAATAAAGTTTTTCTAGAATAAGGTTATAAATGTGTATTTCTGGATCGCTATTTCCTCTCCACACAAGGAGGACTGTAATAACAGGATTTATTCCACAGCCCTTTGTAAAGAATAAATAAAATAAGATTTAAAAAGCATTTAGTGTTTGGTAAGTTGTGAGTGCCTAATAACTGTTAGCCAACATTATTAACACCAAAACGTGTTTTTTCTCTGGCTGGAAAGCTTGAGATGATTTTTAGTTTCTTCCTTGTGATTTTTCTTAATTTTTTGAATTTTCCAATTTTTGTGCAATAATCATGTACCCACTTTTATAATGAGAAAAAAATTATTTTAATGATAAATTTCATTATTTTCATGGCACCAAACGAAACTGACTATTTTAAGATAAAATAGGCAGGGATGCCAGGGCAAAGTATTAGACAAAGTTCCAAAGGGTCTGGGGTAAAAACTCTGAAAGGCAGTGCCTCAAACATATCTCATCTCTAGTTTGGCTCTAGAAATGCGGACATATTCTGAAGAACACGTAGAAAGCTAGATAAGCTATAGCAGATCCACACTGGAAAGACTGCATTTCATAAATGCAACCCCAGGGAATAACCCGTTCTACCCGCTTAAGATTCATCTCCCACCTCTGACAGATTCACACACTACTTACCTTTATAGAGCTGAACAGAAGGCAGGGGTGATTGCACAGCTTTTTAAGGGCTCCTATACATATTAGATGCGAACTATTTTCTGATAACCCTTGAAGACAAAACCTGACAGCCTGAGAACTCAACAGTTTTCGATAAAGTTCAATCTGTAGTGCTCCTGGTCGGCAGAAGACTACATTTTCTATTTTTGGTGGAAGGTATTTATTTATAACTTCCTGAGTTCTTCTAAGAATAAAGAGTCCAGTGAGGCAAGTAAGTTCAGCTGCTCTTCTCTCTCCTAATTTCTTTTCTTCCTATGGAAAAATAGCAGACTTAAATAAAAGTGTTAGAAACAAAAATACTTTCAGTTAAAGTGAACATTCAAGATTTTATAGTAAAAAACCATTTACTTACTGGTCCCTATCAAAAAAAAATTTTTTTCTTAGAGAGGTATTTTTGCTACAGGGTGTGTGCATTCACCAGAAAGACAGAGAGACAGAGAGACAGAAAACAAGAAATCACCCCCCTCCCCAGGGGGATGGCCACACCGCAATCCTTTCTCCTCCATTCTCCTCTTGGGATCTTGGGCACACACGCACGTGCGCCCGGTGTGAGTTTAAGTCACCGGGTCAGGGACTCAAACAGCGGTTGACTACCTGCGAGTCCAGCGACATAGCCATTATGCCAACTGTTGGTCCCCCTATCAAAATTTTTTTAGCAGAAGAAATACGAGTATGAGGATAGAAAAACAAATCATGATTTCTTTAAATGTTCAGCATAATCACTTAATTAAGTGAAGCCACAGTTTCCAATCTTCATCTGTTTGGCTACTGGCACCATGGAGAACCATCAGGTCAATAATCTACAAACTAAATTATTCCAAAAGTAAGCTTTTACATGAAGACTATGATTCAGTCTTAAAATGAACAGCAAAGAACAGATATGGCAAATTCTTGGAAATAAATACTCTAACAAGTGATTGTTCCTGAAATTAAGCTTATAAGAAATTAGGCCCGAGATATTGTACTTTTTAAATCATTACACATTGTTAATTAAACAATGGTACCTTTTTAAGTCAAAAATACAGTATGAATGAAATACAGAAAGCCCTCATATCTGTGGGTTCTGGATTCACAAAACATAAATAGAAAATATTCCTTTATTGCAAGTGTACCCTATGCAGTAAGGCCTATGGTGGATGGTTGCACCTGCACTAAATGTGCAGACTTCTTTTATCACTATTTCCTAAACAGTAAAGAATAACAACTATTACATAGCATTGTATTAGGTATTAAAAGTAATCTAGAAATTACTTAAAGTATACCAGAAGATCTGCATAGGTTTTATGCACATGTCATTCTATATAAGAAACTTGAGCATTATAGATTTTGGTATCTGAGAAGAGTTCTGGAACTGAATCCCTAGTCAGTGCTGAAGAACAACTCTATGTTTAAATTCCCTTTATAGAGGGCCATTAGGTGGTGTGGTGGTTAAGGCACTGTATTCCCACGTGGCTCAACCAGGTTCAAGTCCCAGACCCAGTAGTTTGAAAATCATCTTGGGTACATGTGCATGCATGCCTAACATCCTAAGAGAAGACTGGAGGAAAAGGGATTGCAGCAAGGCCAACCCCCTTGTGGGGTGATTTATCACTTTCCCTCTCTTTGTCTCTCTCTGGTGAATGCACGTACCCTATGGTCAAAACCTAAAAACAAAGAAAAATTACTTTAATATAGAATCTTTTGCTCCTACAGAACTTCACAATAAAGCTTAAAATAAATCCCACATCAGGGCCAGCAGGTGGCATGGAATTTTAACATGCTAGATTCGAATATGGTCAACTCAACAGTTCAAGTCTCAGATTCAGTAGCCTGAAAATAATGCTGAGCAAATGTGTGAGCATACCAAAAATCTGGAGGGGAATGGAGGAGAAAGGATTGAGGAGTGGCCATTCCCCCAGGGGGAAGGGAGATAGATTTCTCACTTTCTGTCTTTCTCTCTCTCTGTCTCTCTTTGATGAATACACACACTAATAGCAAAACTGAAAAAAAAAAAAAAAAAAGCTCATGTGTATATATTTCTTTCTGTGTAAGTCACAGAAAATTTCCCTTATATTTAAAACAAACTTTTTTAAAGATTTACTTATTCCATTTGATATTGTTAATTTTTACTAAGACCAGAAAGAGACAGAGAGCGAGAGAGAGAAAGGGAAAGCAAGAAAGCAAGCTGCCAGGTTTGGGACTTGAACTGTGGTTGGCCATGTGGGAATCTAGCACCTTTAACCCACCATGCCACCTGCCAGCCCCTTTTAAAACAATTTTTCATCTTGAACAAAGTAATACATCCTGGGTCAGTTGATGGTGTGGTGACTAAGGCAGCTGGATCCCACGTGGTCAGCTGCATCATTCAAATCCTGGACCCAGTGGCCTGAAAACTATAAAGGGCACATGCATGTGAGTGCCCAAAATCCTGAAAGGAGAAATGAAGAAGGGGCTGTACCATTATTTTCCCCTATTGGAGGTGCTTTATCACTTTTTCTCTTTCTTTGTCTTTCTGTTTGATTGTCTCAGGCAAGTTCACATACCCTCTAGCAAATTAAAAGGGAAAAAAAAGTTAATAGATCCATTGAAAGAAAAGTCAGAAAGTATAGCCATATAAAAACAAGAAAATTAAAATCAATTTTAACCAACCAGAAACAATCACTGTTGTTAAGACTTTCATACATATATCTGCTAAGCTTTTTTCTTTGCATAAATATGCTAATGTATTTAATATTTTGATTTTATTTGTAACAAAAACCAGATCTCATATTATAAAGCTTCTTGAAAACAAGAAACTAGTCTGGCTCATCACTGTATTCCTGTCTAGAACTTAGCCTTTGGCCCACTTACGGTGTTCAGCATGTAAGTGTTAGGTAAATATTGACAAGTAAATGTGAATTTACCTTTAGATAAAGGCATGTGTCACTTAACGATGGGAACGTGTTCTGAGAAAAGGATTGTTAGACAATTTCTTCATCTGAACATCAGAGTGTATTTACACAAACCTAAGCGGTACAGTCTACTACACACCTTATTACATACGTAGGCTATATAATGTAATCTTATGGAACTATCATGATATATGAGGTCAGTTGCTGACTAAACGTTGTTACACAGTGTATTACTATATATACCGTGAACACGCTCCATGTTATTAAATACTCACATAAACATTATTTTGTACAGTTCCTGGAACATGGAAAATGCTGACTGAATTTGTTCACAAATTACCATATTAGTCTGGACATATATTTTTCCATACTTTAACTTCTTTGAAACAGGGTGATTGTGGGGACAGCAGAAGACATAATAGTTACATCATTAGACTCCCACATGGTCAACGGTGGTTCAAGTACCGGCCCCATTGGCTTAAAACTCGCACCAGGTGCATGTGTGTGCTTGTCTAAAATTCCAAGAGAAGACTGAAAGAAAAGGGGTCGTGGCATGGCCATCCTCCCGGGGAGGGGGGGGTGCGCGGCGGGGGGGGGGGTGATTTCTTGCTTTCTGTCTCTCTGTCTCTTGGTGAGCACATGTGCCCTACAGCAAAAAAATCTCTAAGAAAAATAAAATAGAATGATTTTTTTAAGAGGTTTTTGCTATAGCGCGCGTGCACTCGCCAGACAGACAGAGACAGAGAGACAGAAAGCGAGAAATCACCCCCCAGGGGGGATGGCCACGCCGCAATCTCTTCTCCTCCATTCTCCTCTCGGGATCTTGGGCATGCACGCACACGCGCCTGGCGTGAATTTTAAGCCACGGGATCTGGGACACGAACTGCGGTTGACTACATGGGAGTCCAGAGACATAGCCATTACGCTAACTGCTGGTCCCAAATAGAACGATTTTTACAATCAATGACTTCTTACAACTATAATTGACAGCATGTTTTCCTTAGTGGCACATAAAATAATCTGTCCTGTAATTGGTAGCATCTAAGATTCAATAAAATGTAATATTTACACAATACGTAGACCGTAATTTAACCATTTCTTACCTTTACAAATATTTATTTCCCATTAGTTTGTATCCTTCAGTTTGTTTCCAATTATTTATCCTTATAGGCAAATAGTTAAACAAATCTGTTTTTTTCTTTATAATAAATTCGTAAAGTAGTACTACCAGGCCATGAGATATACTATGTTTACTCTCATGTATAACTCTTTGTGAAGTAACTATTTGTAAATTTTAGATGAGTAATAACATCATTTTCCAAAATAAAGAATGCAAGAAAAGATGAAAGATTGTGGGGAAAATATAGAGTGTTTACTATTTTCATTAAGGTTTTTGATATAAGTTGCTAAACTTTCCCCAAGTCATACCACTTTATAATCCAGCCAGCAGAGGACAGGATTGTCATCTGCACTTGCTATTACCATTTAAATCCAACCAACTAAAATACTAATAGAAAAGTACAGTTACTTCATGATTATTCTGGTATACTGTTTTCAATATCAGTAAGAATGAATTATTTCTTTATGTTTACTCTCATGTATAACTCTTTGTGAAGTAACTATTTGTAAATTTTAGCTGAGTAATAACATCATTTTCCAAAATAAGGAATGCAGGAAAAGATGAAAGATTCTGGGGAAAATATAGAGTGTTTACTATTTTCATTTTAATTTTTTTCTAAATTTAAATAGTACCCATATTATGGATGTTTTTCCCAGACATAATGCTTTTCTTCTTTTAACTTAATATAAATTATACCTCAGAAGCAGAAGGTTCTCTTGATATAATGATGGGTTCTTCATATATTTTTCTGTAAGATGACAAAGAGCCTAATATTCCTGGATTTACAAAATCAATCAACGCAAAAAATTCTTGCAGATCATTTTGAACTGGAGTGCCTAAAGAGAGACAGATAAAAGTGATAAGGTCAAGTAAGTTTGTTTTATACTCACAGGTTTTTTTGTTTTGTTTGGTTTGGTTTTGCTATTGGGCATATGCACTTGCAGAGAGAGACAGAGTGATAGAAAGAGAAAGCATCTCTAGATGCGGAATGGTCATGCCACAATCCCTTTTACTCCACATTTCCCTCCTTTTCAGGAATTTGGACATGCACACACATGCCTGGTGTGTTTCTCAAGCTACAAGGTCTGGACTTGAACCATGTGGTTGTCCATGTGGGACCTACCTGACCTTAACTTTCAGGCCACAGAGCAAACCCTACAATCATAAATATTTATAGAAATTTGTGCTCTCATCACTAAGAGAAATAAATACCAATGGTTTTCAAAAAGTTCATGGAAAACACATATTATAAAACTATATGTGGATTTCAAATCTTTTGCACCCAAAAACTCAAACATTAATAAATTTTTCTACATACTTACTGAAGTCCTTTTTTTAAAAAATCATTTATTTTTTTTAATTTGATCAGAGAGGGACAGAGTGAGAGAGAAAGAGGGAAAGTGAGAGAGCAAGTCGCCAAGTCAGGGACTCAAACTGCAGCCTGCCATGTGAGAGTCCAGCACCCTTAAACACCACACCACCTGCCGGCTGCCTGAAGTCCTCTTATAAGTAAATTCTTTTAAACTGAGAAAGAGCAGCCAAATCAAGTTTTTTAAAATATTAACATAATCACATACCATTCTTTTCATTTATTTTATTTACATTTAATCACATATATCTTTACAATATACATTTCTTTTTCCAGCACAAATACCATGCATGTGAGTCAAGACAAAGATATAACTATATACATTATCATCATCAAATAACTTCATATTTTTGTCAATTAAACATACTTTTACTTTTTTTCTTTCCCTTTCTCCTCCTTCCCTTCCATACTAAACTTTTTTTTCACATTTTATTGATTGATGAAAGATCTTAAACTAAAATGGACAAAGCTAAAACCTAGTGACAAATGCACTGTAATTTTCTTCTGAAACATTTTTTTTTTCTCTCCATTCCCCCTTTTACTAAAGAGGTATAAGCTAACTCATTTGCAAAAAAGAAAAAAATTAGGTATGTCTCAATTTGGTCTGTTATTTGCACAAAGCCCCATAAGAATTCAATTTCTGGGAGCTTGCAGGTGTTGTGATGGTTAAGAGTGCTGGACTCACACATGGCTGACTACGATTTGAATCTCAGACCTGGCGGCTTACTTTCTTACTTTCTCCCTCTCCCTCCCTCTCTCTCTCTGTCTCTCTCTCTCTCTTACTCTGTCCCTCTCTGGTCAAATTAAAATAGATAAAGTTAAATAAAATAATTCTTAAAAAAAAAAAGAGAATTCAATTTCTGATGCAAGGTAACAGAAACTATTGTATTACTGAAATTATGCAAATAACCATTCTGCCACAAAATAAGAATGCTCACAAATATTTTCTAATCGCAAAGGGGTCAGGAAGGGAGAAAAGTCCATGTTTCGATTTTTAAAAAATTAACAAATTGCTGAACCTATCAACAACTCACAAAAAAAAAAAAATCCTTAAATCTGGAAGACAAAGCATAGAAGAAAATCAGTAATGTTTTAGAGAAAAGTCATAGAATTCTATTTCACCAGTTCAGTCACGTAATCTCTCTTTTGAATTTGCAGCATTACTATGTTCTGATCTTTCCATTTAAATCCTGTAAGTTAACATTCAACATTACTTTTGAACTTGTCCCTACCATTATTAAGTTGGCCTTTTTCTTGGTCATTTTTTGTTCTCTTATTTCTCTCTATCCTCTTTAGTTTTCCTGGTACAGCACTCCTTTCAGAACTTCTCAAAGAGCTGGTCTGGTGTTGGTAAATTCTTTCAGATTTTGTTTATCTGATAATGTCTGGGACTTTCCTCCCCACCCCAATATGAAAGATAATCTTGCCATATATAGTATTCTTGATTGAAATTGTTTTTCACTTAACACTTTGAATATATTTTCCCATTTTCGCACTCTGTTTCTGATGAGAGGTCTGCTGTTAACCTGGTGGAATATCCTTTGTAGGTAACTTAATGTTTCTCTCTTGCCAATCTTAGTATCTTATCTTTGTTAGTATCTTGTCTCTGTCTGTAATTTTGGTCAATCTGGCTATTATGTGACTTGGAGAAGATCATTTTGGGTTGATTCTATGTGGATCCTTTGTATTTCTTGGGTCTGGATATTTGCATGCCTTTCTAGGTTTCAAAAGTTTTCTTCCAGGATTTCATGAAATAGATTATTAATGCCCTGATTGGTTTCTTCACCTTCTGGGATACCAATTATTTAGATACCTGGGCATCTAATGGTATTTAGTATTACTTGTATATTATTCTCATTTTGTGGGGTTATTTTTTCAGTCTTTTTGGCAAATTTTTCTAGGTCAGAGGTTCTGTCTTCTGTATCTGAAATTTGATCTCCTGTATGATCTAATCTGCTTTTAATACTTCCAAGGGAAGCTTTGATTTCCTGTATAACAACCTTCATCTCTAACAGTTCTGTTTGATTTTTTTTAATAGTATGTATTTCCTCTTTCAGATCATGGAAGAACTTCCTCACCTCCTGAACTAGTTGTCTCTTTTCTCCTGCATTTTCTGGAGTTCATTGTCTCTCTTCTTTTGTCTCTCTTGTTAGCTTTGTAACTCTGAATATTCTAAATTTTTTATCTGACATGTCCATAACTTCCATTGTATTCTCTGCAGATGATGAAGGGCTATTCTTTTCCCTTGGAGGAGAAATATTTTCTTGGTTTCTCATATTGCTTGTGCCTCTGCGATGGTTTCTGGTCATCTGATGAATGATATGTTTCTTCCTACTTTCTTGGAGTCAATTCTGAGTGTCAGAGGCATGCAGAAGGAGATGACCCACAATATCTCTGCAGTTCCATTTCTCTGATCCTCACTAAGCAACCTGCACTTCTGTCAATGGAACTGGGTATTACAAAGGCCTGTCACTTTCAGAAGAACAAGCGCACCTAGGCTAGGCTAGGCTGTGGGATTTCAACTAAGAATTCAGAGGTGTGTGAGAGGAAATGAGTTGCACTCTGCAGCTCCATGTTTCTCCCTGCTGCTCACTTTACAGTCTCTCTTCTCTGATTTTTAGTCTCCTCTGATTTTTAGTCATTTGGTGGTACACTCAGGCTTGGCTAATTTACTGGCGATTTCTGCAACTTTAAGCTCGTATGATTCACTTTACTGTGAGATACTTCTATGCCAATTTCTCGACTATGATTTTTTTTTCAACATGGTACCCACAGAAAGGGAATTTTTTTTTTCTCTTTTTGGAGAGATTTCTGCTATAGGGCGCGTATGCTCACCAGACAGAGAGACAGAAAGCGAGAAATCACCCCCAACAGGGGGATGGCAATACTGCATTCCATTCTCCTCTTGGGATCTTGGGCACGCACACACATGTGCCTGGAGTGAGTTTAAGTCACCGGGTCTGGGACTCGAACCACGGTTGACTACATGGGCGTCCAGCGACATAGTCATTACGCTAACTGCTGGTCCCACAACAGAAAGGGATTTGAATTCAGATTTATGAAGGTGAGTTTCTTCCTTTCTGTAGCAGTTCAGTGGGAGCTGAGGTTTTCTATGACCCTAAAAGTATTCAGATGTTTCGCTACTGTGCACCCAGACGTCTAAATAGTCAGTGTGTGCAAGCTGAGAAGCAAGGTGAGAAAAGTCAGGTAAAAGAAAAAGAAACAAAGGAAAAAAGACAAAACCAAACCCAAAATCAAAATCAAAGACAAAAACAAAACAAAACAAAAAACAACAATACAAATGGAAAAAAAATTTTAAAAAATAAAAACCACGAAAGATAAAAACCACGGAGCACACTTGCATGCGATGCAAAAGGAACGGGCTAGGCCTATCTCACATGCACATGGATTCTGAAATCAGCAAAATGAAAGAGAGGTCAGAGATAAGAGATAGTACTTACAGATTTTTAAAATATACATACACATAGAAAAATTTGGAGAGAAAAGGGGAGAGAGAGAAACAGAGACAGGAAGAAGACTGCCCTACCTAGCTTTACTAGGTGACGGTTTGGAAGACGAGGTTTGGAGCAGAGGCTTTTTCAGTTAAAGGACCAGGGCAGGGCCCACCTCAGATGCACATGGACTTTCACTTTCCAAGGTGTTGGGCTAGAAGAACAATCACATACATTTTTAACTCTGATTTTAACTATGTCCCAAATTCTGATGTCATACCGCATAGTAGCTAAGTGCAGACTATGGAGTCTGATTGCTTAAGTTCAGATCTTACCTGCATCACTCCTTGAGTGACTCCAAGCAAGTTACTTACACCAATATATCAGCTATAAAATGGGACCTTAAGAAGTAGTTCCTAGGGTTGTAAGGATCAAAACAGTCAATCTAGGAGCCAGCAGGTGTTGTGGTGGTTAAGGCACTGAATTCCATGTAGGCTGACCACAGTTCAAATTCCAGACATGACAACTTGAAAATCACATGGCGGGGGGGTGGGGGGGGTGACCAGCAGTTAGCATAATGGCTATGTCACTGGACTCCCATGTAGTCGACCGCGGTTCGAGTCCCGGACCCGGTGGCTTAAACTCACGCTAGGCACATGTGCGTGCATGCCCAAGATCCCAAGAGGAGAATGGAGGAGAAGGGATTGCAGCATGGCCATCCCCTCTGGGGAGTGATTTCTCGCTTTCTATCTCTCTGTCTGGCAAGCGCACACGCCCTATAACAAAAACCTCTCCAAAAAAAAAAGAAAAAGAAAAGAAAATCACATTGGGTGTGTGTGTGTATGTGCCCAAAATCCCAAGAGAACGGAGAAGAAGGGACTGAGACATAGCCATACTCCCTGGGGGGTGGTTTCTCATTTTACCTCTCTCTGTCTCTTTCTAGCAAGCATACAAACCCTCTGGCAAAAAAACAAACAGAATACTCAATCTATATAATATACTTAGAAAAGTTCCTAGAACATAATAAATGATCCATAACTTCAGAAAGTTTTATATTATTGTAACTGTGTGACTTCAGGCAAACTGCTTAAGCTCCTTCAGTTAAGCTCAGGGTTTTGGTTTGTTTTTGTAAACAGCTGACCCACAAACAATGTGGTAGTTAAGCGCACCAAGACAATGCATACGCTTCCCGAAGAAAAATCTATCAGGCTGGGGGTAGGGGGGCATAGTCATGCTGCAATCCCTTCTCTTCAATATCTCCCACCTGTCACGATTTTGGGTAGCACACACACGCACTTGCACATACACTCAGTGTGTTTTTCAAGTCACTGAATCCAGAATTCCAACTGCGGTTACCATATGGGATCTGGCTCTCTTAATCACTAGGCTATAGAGCCAGCCCATATGTTTTATTATTTAACATATCTAGTCAGTTCTAAATTTTTAAAAACATCATCAAGAACTACCGTATGATCCAGCAACCACTCCTGGGTTATCTACCCAAAGGACAGGAGAACGCTCAGTCGGAAAAGCACTTGCACAATTATATTTATTACAGCACTATTAGCCATTGCTAAGACATGGAACCAATCCAAATGTTGATAAACGAATGAATGGATTGAAAAAGTGAGGCACATATACGCCATGGAATACTATTCAGCCATAAAAAACAACAAGGCCCTGGAATTTGATAGAAAGTGGACAAATATGGAAGATTTGTTGCTGAGTAAAGCAAGTCAGGCTATGAAAGAGAGACACTGTATGTCTCCACTTAACATATACTGACTGTCCACACTCTATGGTAGACTGAAAGACTGGAGGACATAAAAGCACTAAAAATTGTTGGGGACACTAGAGACAACGTGGAAGAAGAGTGAAGGGGCAAGAAAGGAAATTAGGGGGAAAATATAGAGAAATAAGATATTCGTGGAACACAGATATGGTTTGTTATCTGTTGATGAGGATGTGTATAGTATTCTCAGTTGGACTGAGATGTGTATCATGCTGAGTAAAATCTCTTTACATCTAAATGATGGATAGCAATTGAATGTATAAATAGTAATATAAAAAATCATCAAAAGACTTAGAGAATATATTTACATTGGTATGTATATTAATTCTAAAAGCATGATGATGACAAATAAATATAGGGAGACTAGGAAAGACAAAAAGAAAAGAAGGGAAAGAAAGGTGTAAGGACCATTGTAGTTGGTTTCCAAACATTGATTCAGCCCCAAGTCATTAATCTAAGCCAATCGTGGTAATTCTATCCTCTCCAGTAATAAATGTAGGAAAAGATCTGTTTGGGTTTTTTTTGTTTTGGTTTGGTTTTTTTCTTTTTCTGGAGAGTTTTTTTGCTATAGGGTCCATGCGTTCACCAGAAATACAGAAAGAGACAGAGAGACAGAAAGCAAGAAATCACCCCCCGGGGGGATGGTCACACCGCAATCCCTTCTCCTCCATTCTCTTCTCGGGATCTTGGGCATGCATGCACACGTGCCCGGTGTGAGTTTAAGCCACTGGGTCCGGGACTCGAATCGCGGTTGACTACATGGGAGTCCAGCGACATAGACATTACGCTAACTGCTGGTCCCAGAAAGGATCTGTTTCTTAGGCTGAGTTCTCTGGAAGCATAGCCCAAGAAAGAGATTCGATGGCACACGACTTATGGACAGAGTACTCTCAGAAGAAAGAATAATGGAATCTGAAAATGGCAGGGATGGCTTCATCCTTTAGCTTAAACTAAATTACAGGGAGCTCTAGGGCATAAAATGCACCATAAAGTTAGTCCTGAAATTATCCTAAGGCAAAAGGGCCATCATTTGTTGGCATATCTCTATATTCAATCAAGGATAACTCTCCAGAAAAGGCGAGATCTATGAGTGGTTTAATCAACAGTCACAACAGTTAGGGGTGACTACTAGGTATATCAACCTAAAGAAAGGGAAGATAGGGGGAACCAGCAATTAGTGCAATGGCTATGTCGCTGGACTCCCACATAGTCAACCGCGGTTTGCATCCTGGACCCGGTGGCTTAAAACTCACGCCGGGCACGTGTGCGTGCGTGCCCAAGATCCTGAGAGAATGGAGGAGAAGGGATTGCGGCGTGACCATCCCCTCTGGGGGGTGATTTCTTGCTTTCTGTCTCTATGTCTCTCTCTGTTTGTCTGGCGAGTGCACGCGCCCTATAGCGAAAAAAACCTCTCAAAAAAAAAAAAAAAATGGAAGATAGGAAGGCCAACAAGAAGTTCCAGCAGTAGCACGAGACCCAGGCTGTAAAGTTGGGGAAGGGCTTCTGGGAAAGTTCCTCACTTCCAAAGACAAACAGGAAAAGCCAGTCTTGTTTTCTATAGCACTGGGCTAGATAACAACAGAAAACAAAATAAGAATTTTCTTCATTTAGGGGCCAGATGGTAGTGCAGTGATAAAATGTTGACACTCTATGAGACAATCCCACATGGAAAGGTTTCCATTCAAGCCCAGAGTATGTCCAGCACATGCTTGCAATACCAGACATTAATCACAGCATCAAGACCCTGTTAGGGTGCCCCATCTTTTTCTCTCTTACTTATGGAAGATATAAATAAATAAATAAATAAATAAATAAATAAATAAATAAATAAAATTCCTTCATTTGATTCTTAGTAAATAATCATCTATCATGTACATAGTATTGCACATACTCATAAAAATGTATACTTTCATAATAAGGAAGAAATTGCCTTAGGTCAAACACCTTGTCATTATAAATGCAAACAATTCATTCAGAAAATTCTTTTGTATTTTAGACTTTTACAATAGGACATGTGCACTCACTGGAGAGAGACAAACTGAGAAAGAGGGGAGATCACCCCCCAAACCCCCTTGGCCATGCCACAATTCCTTCTCTTTGACTCTCCCTCAGGATTTGGGGCACACATGTACATGTACCTGGCATGACTCTCAAGCCGCCACGTCTGGAACTCAAACTGCAGAATCAGGCATATGGGATCCAGCGCCTTAACCACCACACCACCAGCTAGCCCCATTCAGATAATTCTAAGAAAGTAAAACTCAAAACTACAGGCATATCTAAATTTATGAGGTTAGTTAGTGCTAGTTTTTTTGCTTTGTTTCATTTTTATCAATTCATAGTTCAGATGTGAGGAGTAGCAAGGACAAGAAAGCAGACACCACCGAAAATTGATGAAGTAAAGACACAAGGGACAATGCTAGCCCATCAAACAAAAACTATTACACTAGTCCCATCAAGACATTCCGTTTAGTGACAGCCAGTGCTATGGCAGTTAAAGCAGCTGGATCCCACATGGGCAACTATATGGTTTGAGTTGCAGACCCAGCAGCTTGAAAACCACACCAGGTATGTGTGTATGCATGCCCTAAATTCCAAAAAGAGCATGGAGGAGAAAGGACTGCAGCATGCCCATTCCCCTGAGGGGTGCTTTCTTATTTTCCCTCCTCTTTCTCTCTCTTGCTCTCTCTCTGGTAAGCCCCAAAGCAAAAAAAAAAAAAAAAAAAAAAAGGACATTCCTTTTAAAGGAAGTTCCAGGATCAATTTTCTACTACAAAGATTACATTTAATTTGTAATAAAAATTAAATTAATAATTCTTTTTCTTAAAGAACTATGTATTTATTTAGTTCCACTTGTTAATTATTATTGCTATTTTGACCAGAGACAGAGAAAGGGAAAAGCAAGAAAGCGATAGGTTTGGAACTCAAACCACAGTCAGTCACATGATAGTCCAGCACCTTAACCACCATGCCACCTGCCGACCATAAATTAGTAATTCTTTATAATTGAATATATTAGTAAAACTGTCCACTTTTGCTAAAGAAAACTATGTGAAGCACAGAGAAGTTACATAACTTGCCCAAACTTACACTGCCATAAATGTCAGACTCAGGCACCAAACACAGGCAGTCTGACCCATCTCCTTTTTTTAAAAAAAAGAATTATTTATTTTTATTTAATTTTATTTGTTATTTTTTTTTTTAATTTGACCAGAGAGATAGAGAGAAAAAGAGAAAGAAAGTGAGAAAGCAAGCCACTGGGTCCAGGACTTGACCATACAGGAGTTCAGCGTCCTAACTACTACACCACCTGATGGTCCCAATCTTCTACAGTCTTTACCTGATACCATCATGTTTATTCCTTAAAAACCCCAAAATTTGGAATGCAGAAAACTACATTAAAGATTTCAAGATTCAGGGAACCAGCAGTTAGCGTAATGGCTATGTCACTGGACTCCCACGTAGTCAACCGCAGTTCGCGTCCCGGACCCGGTGGCTTAAAACTCACGCCAGGCACGTGTGCATGCATGCCCAGGATCCTGAGAGGAGAATGAAAGAGAAGGGATTGTGGCGTGACCAACCCCTCTGGGGGGGTGATTTCTCACTTTCTGTCTCTAATGTCTCTGTCTGTCTGGCAAGTGCACGCGCCCTATAGCGAAAATCTCTCAAAAAAAAAAAAAAAAAAAAAAAAAAAAAGATTTCAAGATTCAGAATCCTGCCAACACTCAGTTAACACAGGTCTATTAGCAGGAATCTCATCCACACCACCAGTTCTTTAAATGCAAGCATCACATTATAAATCTGATATGTTTGCTTGGCAAAAATTTCATCTTTTCAAAAGTGAAAACTGACCAGTTAGAATTATCCTTTTGTCACAAGAAAGGCTAATGAGGGCTGAAGTTGTCTTAATGGCACTGTTCTTCAAACGATGTCCCTCATCACAGATTAGAAGATCAAATTTTATATTCTTAATCTGATCCAAGGAACGGAGTAACATTTCATAACTGATGATAAGAACAGAATAAAATGTAGCTTTGACAAATTCTTCAACTTTGTGGTCCTAAAGGGAGAAAAAGACATTACTTAACCAACGATAAGCAGAAACTATGTGAAATCAAATTTAAGCAGCATGTTCCTGATTCTCACTTACCAGGTATTAGGACATGTGGATTCTGTCTTAGCTCTGGCTACAATTACAACACCACAGACTGGGTGGCTTTAACGACAGACATTTATTTCTCAAAGTTCTGGGCTGAGAAGTCTAAGATCAGAGTGCCAATATGGCCAGGTTCTGGCGAGAGCCCTCTTTCCGGCCTGAAGAGGAATGTCTTCTAACCATATTCTCACGTGGTAAAAAAAAGAAGCCCTAGAATCTTTTCCACCTCTTACAAGGATACTAACCCCAACATGGGGCTCTGCCTGTATGATCTCATCTAACAAAAGCCACAGCTCCTAAAGAGAATTAGGGCTTCAAGATAGGAATCTGCAGGGAGCAGGTGGGGAGCACAAACATTCCATCTGTAACAACTCAAAACCAAAATGTAAACCAAGACTCCCATTTTTATGCAAAGAAGAAACGGAATTAAATGTGCTTGAAAACTATAATATAAAAAGTAAAAACTGAATTATTAATTTGAAAAGACAGAGATTGTTTTAAATGACTAATGCTAGAGTCGGCAGGTGGCATGGTTAAGGGTGCTAGACTCCCACATAGCCAACTGTGGTTTGAGTCCCAGACCTGGTGGCTTGCTTTCCCTCTTTACCTCTCTCTCACTCTGTCCCTCTCTGGCCAAATTAAAATAAAGTCAAATAAAATAATTCATTTTAAAAAAATTACTAAGGCTAAATTGTTAAAAAAAACTTCTTACCTGATCAACAGTAAATATTTTGATCCTTTCACTTCCTAGCCATTTTTGAAATTCTTTCTTCCAGTTATTCACCAAGCTTCCAGGTGTGACAATAAGTGTCTTCTTTATTACTGGCTTTCCTCCTTAGGGTCCCTGACACTGTAGGGTCCAGATGAGTGAAATACATTGCAATGTTTTTCCTAAACCCATTTCATCAGCAAGAATAGCTCCACATCTGCCATTCATTCTGTTAGAAATAATTGTACTCCCTTTAATCACAATAGGAAAATATCTGATGCCCCTAAACTGTGGAGAACTAGAAACTGTTATTTTGTAATTACAACACTATCATTTCACTATGCTGATTTATGACACATCCTTTATGCATCCATGACAATTACTGCTATTACATATTGTCAACTAAATTACCAAAACATAAATCTAATATTAGAGAGTTGAATCTAAATTATTTGTTACAGTTATATGTAATATTTGAAGACTAGAAACAATCCCAATTCTATTTCTACATTTGGATCATTTAACTGTGTTTCTCATCAGTAATAGTTAAACAATTTGTATCAGTTTCACTATTAAGTACCAAAACAGTTTAAAATATATTGTAATTTTAAAGATCTAAAGAGATGGGCCAGCCCAGCAGCCTAGTGGCTTAGGAAGCCAGGTCAGGGCTTGACCAGAGCTCAAATCCGAGCCCTGGAGGCTTGAAAAAAATGCCAGGCACAAGCGCATGCGTGCCGCAAGTCCCAACAGGGTGGAAAACAGAGAAGGGATGGCAGTATAACCACACTCCACTGGAGGGTGCTTTCTCCCTTGTTCTGTTTGTGTGTGTGTCTCTCCCGCGTTGTGGCAAGTGCACACGCCTTCTGGCAATTAGAAAGGAAAAGACCTATTGAGCTATATTTATAATTCTCTGGCAGTAAATGAAATCCTCTACCAAAATAGCTCCCAGTACTGTTAAAAAAAAAAAAATACTAAATATTTGACCTAATATAAGTAATTCAGTAACAGTAACAGTCTGTTATCCCACAATTCTACTAAGTTAGTGCAATTTAAAATTAACTATTAGGAATATTTGTAATAAGAACATGCATTTTTATGACATTTTATATTTTTAAAGTATTTACATAAAGTTTCCAAAAGTTTAAAAAGTCCAAGGAAATTAAGAATATACCCAAACTATAGCCCAGCAGATGACATACCAGTTATGTTGCTGGACTCCCACATGGCCAACCACAGTTTGAGTCCTGGAACTGGTGGCTTAAAACTCATGTCAGGCATATATGCATGAGTGCCCAAGATCCTGGGAGAATGGAGGAGAAGGGATTGCGGCATGCCCATCCCCCCTGGAGGTGATTTCTTACCTTCTCTGTCTCTGTCCCTCTGGCGAGTGCAAACACCCTATAGCAAAAAATCTCTCTCGGGAAAAAAAAAAAAAAAAAAAAAAAAGGTTGTTAAGGAGACAGTGTTCCTTTACTGTACATTCAAGGGGTTCTCAAAACTGAAAGAAAATTTCGTTTTACAATTTTAACAAATTTAAGAAATTTGTTAATTCAAAATCAAGGGATTATACATCTATAAGCAAGGCAATAAATAAATAAAGATAAGAAAGAGCTGGAAGGAAATATACCAAGATATGATTTAAAAAGGCCTTTGATTCTATTTTCTTTTTCTGTTTCTTATTTGCTTGCTATCTTCCAAAATATTTAAGAAAGATATTACTGAGGTCAGCAGACCGTGTTGAAGTTAAAGTGGCTGGATCCCATGTGGTTTGAGTCAGACTGACTCAGCTGCTTGAAAATCACAGAGTGCATGCAAGCCCAAAATCCTGAAAAGACTAAAGAAGGGACTGTGGCATGACCATCCTCCCAAACCCCCCGGGGGGGTGGATTTCTCTCACTTTCCCTCTTTCTTTCTGTCAGGCACACATACACTACAGCAAAACTAAAAGAAAAAAAAACTATTATTTGGTTTTTCTCTCTTAGGAAAAAAACAAAATCTATTTCTTACCATGCTTTGTAGAATACTTGAAATAAAAACATGAGGGTGCCAGCAGGTGGCGTGGTGGTTAGGGCTCTGGGCTCTCACCTGGCTGACCGCAGTTAAGTCCCAGGCCTCTGTGTCTCTCTCTGTTCAAATTAAAGTAATAATAATGATGATGATGAATAAAAAATTTATGTTCTGGGACCAGCAGTTAGCATAATGGCTATGTCGCTGGACTTCCACATAGTCGATCACAGTTCGAGTCCCAGACCCGGTGGCTTAAAATCAAGCTGGGCGCGCGTGTGTGCGTGCCCAAGATCCCGAGAGGAGAATGGAGGAGAAGGGACTGAGGCGTGGCCATCCTCTCTGGGGGGTGATTTCTCACTGTCTATCTTTCCTATAGCAAAAATCTCTCAAAAAAATAAAATAAAATAAAATTTAAAAAAATTAAAAATAAAAAAATAATAAAAAATTTATGTTTTTAAAAAAGAAAAATATGAATAGAGACCAGCAGATGGCGTAATGGTTATATCGCTGGACTCCTATGAAGTTGACCACAGTTCAACCAGACCAGACCCAGTGGCTTAAAATTCACACTGGGTGTGTGTGCATGCATGCATGCTGTCTCTCTGTCTCTACAACAAACCCACGCATCCTATAGCAAAAACCTCTCTGAAAAAAAAAAAAAAAAGAAAAGAAAAGAAAGAAAGAAAGAAAAAGAAAAAAGAAAAAAGTTAATAAAACTAGCCCTGAATGGGGCTGGCAGGTGGTGTGGTGATAAAGGTGCTAGACTCCCACATGGCTGACCACGGCTCAAGTCCTGGAACTGGTGGCTTCCTTTCTCACTTTCCCTCTCTCTCTTTCTCTGTCTCTCTCTGATCAAACTGGAAAGTAATACTAATAAATAAAGTTAAATAAAATAATAGTTAAAAAAAAAAAACTAGCCCTGATTAAATCATCTGAGTGATGATTATACAAACAACAAACATTTATACATTACTACCAACCATTTACTTTTCTAAATTTGTCTTTGTAGCAACTCATTTCAAGCCACTTTATTGGGTGGATATTATAATTACTCATGATAATAAGAGATGAGTAATTTGAAGCACAGAGGTGTTAAGTAACTTGCCTAGGATCACACAGTGTAGTAAGTGAGGAACTAGGATCTAGTTTTAGAGCCTGCTTTTAAATTCATTTTTCTTTCTCATTAATGGTCTATTTGAAAATGATTCATTTAAAGATTCTATACTCAATGATTATTTAGATGAAAGAATCTAAGAACAATATGTCTTTTACTAGGCATCCTATTAATAATCAAAAATACAAAAATATTTTTCATTCTTCACAAGACTATGGCTCAAGAATTTATGAGGTCAGTTAAGTGGTATTGAAATCAACCACACCTTCTAACCTAAATATGGTTTAGGCACATAAAGTCCAGGAGGCAGGGGTCGGCAGGTGGCATGGTGCTTAAAGGCACTGGACTTCCACGTGGCCAACCATGTTCAAGTCTCAAACCTAGTGGATGGCTTTCTCACTCTCCCTCTCTCTCTTTGTCTCTCTCTGATCAAACTGGAAAATAATAATAATAATAATAAATAAAGCTAAATTAAATAATTATTTAAAAAGAAGAAGCAAGCATTTATAAAAAAATATAGTCCACAGTAGTTTATAAAAGCTAAAATAAAAGTTTTAGTTCACTAGACACCAAATTCACAAGTAATTTTCTTTAGAACAGTAACATTAATAAAATTTCAGCACTTTTTTTCAAACATTTGGGAAATTTTAAATGGGCAGCTATGATATGCATATTTTACAAAATTTATTAAAAGATGAACATTCACAGTATTATAACTCTAATAAATTATCAATAACTTAGCTATATTCTTTTCTGTTCCTCGGAGATATGGATAGATAATTTCCACATAACTGAAGTTGATGTAAGGAAAATAGGCTTCTATTTTGTGTGATATAACATGAAAAATGCTTATGCTATAGTTGAAAAAACTTTTTATAAGATAGATTTTTGTTATAGGGTATGTGCACTCACCAGAGAGAGAGAAAGAGAAAAAGAAAGTAAGAAATCACCCCCTGGCGGGGTGGCCAAACCACAATCACTTCTCCTCCATTCTCCTCTTGGGATCTGGGGCACACATGCACACACGCCTGGCATGGGTTTTTAAACTGCTAGGTTCAGGATTGGAATTGCAGTTGACTATGTGGGAGTCCAGCAATTTAACCATCACGCCATCTGCTGGCCCCTGTAGTTGTAATTTTGATTAAAGTGCTGTGGAACCAGCAGATGGCATAATGGTAACATCACTGGACTTCCACGTAGTTGACCAGGTTTCAAGTCCGAGACCTGGTAGCTTAAAATTCACACCAGACACGTGTGCATGTGTGTCCAAGATCACAAGAGGAGAATGGAGAATAGGAATTTTGGTGTGGCCCTCCCCTCTGGGGCGTGTTTTCTCGCTTTCTGTCTGTCTCTCTCTGATGAGTGTACATACCCTATAGCAAAAATCTCTCTCAAAAAAAATAAAGGCTGCGGAACCAGCAGTTAGCATAATGGCTATGTCGCTGGACTCCCACGTAGTCAACTGTGGTTCGCGTCCTGGACCCGGTGGCTTAAAACTCACGCCGGGCGCGTGTGCATGTGTACCCAAGATCCCGAGAGGAGAATGGAGGAGAAGGGATTGTGGCATGACCATGCCCCCTGGGGGGTGCTTTCTCGCTTTCTGTCTCTATGTTTCTCTGTCTGGCTGGCAAGCGCACGCGCCCTATAGCAAAAATCTCTCCAAAGAAAAAAATAAATAAAAAATAAAGGCTCAAGAATCTAAACATAAAGCCTCAAGATATAAAACTACTAGTGGAAAACACAGAGGGAAACTCTCAGAGACATCAGAGTTGGCAGACTTCTTTCTTTACTTTGAATCTAGATAGTTTTTCATTTTTCCTTCTATTTTGAGAAATATTAGAACAAACATATTTTTTTAAGAGAAATTTATGCTATAGGGTGTGTGTACTCACTGGAGAGATAAAGAGAAACAGAGAGACTGAAATTGAGAAATCACCCCCCCAGGGAGGATGGCCATACCACAGTCCCTTCTCCCCTCAGGTTTTTGGGCACAAGCACACGTGTACCTGGCATTAGTTTTAAGCCACCAGGTCTGGGAATCCAACTGTGGTCAACTAACGTGGGAGTCCAGGCCTTAACCATTATGCCATCTGCTGGTCCCTAGAATACTTCTTTAAAGGAATTTACAGAGGGAAGATTAGGGGTCAAACTATATAAATAATTTCCCTTCCAAAGGCACACACACTATTTTCTTTCATAAGGGATCCATTTTACTAGTAAGGTACATGTTGCTCTATACTTCATTCCAAAAAAGGAAAATCTGTTGTTCAAACTTTTCATCCTCACAATATTTCAACACAGAGAATTTCTCATAGACAACTCTTATTAATACAGTTTTTACCAATATTGTGGTTATACAGCTCAGGATCAAATAGGGATTACAGCGAGGTCATACCCCCCGGGAGTTATTTCTCACTTTTCCTCTCTCTGTCTCTTATCAGTCTCTTATCTGTCTCTCTCTCCAGTGAGAATACGTGCCCTATGTGTAAATCTGAAGACTAGGGCCTGGTCTCAGCAGCCCTCCTCTCACAAGTGCACCCCCAGCCCCTGGGAGCAACTCCATAACTTGCAGTGACTGCCTGGCGCCCCAGTGTCTGGGTTTGGCCCACCCACTGGGAGACCTAGACCTGGTCTTGGCAGTCCTTCTCCCACAAGTGCATCCCCAGGCCCTGGGAGCAACTATTACTATTCTTTAATCAGAGAATTCCATTTAAAAAGGAAGGGGGAGGAACCAGCAGTTAGCATAATGGCTATGTCACTGGACTCCCACGTAGTCGACTGCGGTTCGCGTCCCGGACCCGGTGGCTTAAAACTCACACCGGGTGCATGTGCATGCGTGCCCAAGATCCCGAGAGGAGAATGGAGGAGAAGGGATTGCGGTGTGACCATCCCCCCTGGGGGGTGATTTCTCGCTTTCTGTCTCTATGTCTCTCTCTCTGTCTGTCTGGCGAGCGCACATGCCCT
>NW_006198305.1:1187910-1192161 GCF_000334495.1 Tupaia belangeri chinensis
TGACTGAAACTAATTGACTAAAGGATATAGAAACGCAGTATATAGATGTAAATAACAGATATAGTGTGTGTGAAAGAGGAGGGTCTGAGGAAGGACATTTGGGGGAAGGACAGGGAGGCAAAGCATTAATGGCACAAAGAGGTGTGGTATTATCTGTTCAAGATATTTTGTAGTTTTATCAACAGTACTAGGGAGAAAAGTTCATCTGTTGAAATATCCATTTTGTAAGACAAATACTAATATGATTGAATGTATAGAAGAAAATGAAATTAAAAAAAACTCTTTTAAATAAAACGGAAAAAAAAGGAAAGAGGGATTTCTTTCTTTCTTTCTTCCTTTCTTTCTTTCAAAGCAGAGGTGAGACAGAAGAAAAACTTCTGCCAAAATTCTTATAACCAGAATTAAAAGTCTCTTTGGGCCAAACAGTGACACAGCAAAAATAGAACTTGACCCTTATGGGAAGGTCCCTAGTTTATGATCTCAGGGTCTCCCTCTACACACTAGGTACATGCACATAACTGTGAGGCGGGTTGGCTAAGGCTAGGGGTAGACAGTGGCATGAAGACCCTAACAGAGATAACCGGCGGGCATGTCCCTCTCTTTCTCTCTCTGTCACTCCTCTGTCCCATTCTCACCTTTGCCTCTCTCTATGGAAGAAATAAATAATGAACTTTAAAAGGAATTATACACTATTTCCAGTACCTATTCCCCTGGTACTCATAAGCCCCCCTACCCTGCTTTATTAAAGAAAAAAACAGTGAAGAGGCCAGACAGTGGTACAGCATTAAAATGCAACACTCTGCAAGGATGACCAATATGGGAAAGGAATCCTTTCAGGGGACAGGAGAAATGAAGATTTTCTGCTGATAATTCAACCTCCAGCAAACTAGGCTAGCGTGGCAGGAGAGGTGAGGCCTTCCTTCAGAAGAGGATTCCTCATGGCTCCTGCAAACTAGTCATTTCAGGGGACAGGAGAAATGAAGATTTTCTACTGATAATTCGACCTCCAGCAAACAAAGCTAGCATGGTAGGGAGCCCCTCTGGCCTTCTATCTCTGTCTCTGTGTCTCTGTCTCTGTCTTTGTCTGCTTCTGTCTTCTCATTTTTTTGTAATTTTTCCTTTTTACAATTTTTTTAAAGGTAAAGTTTTTCTCTTGCTCTCAGCTCTACCTTTTGTTTTGTTAATAATCCCCTCTGGTCCTTCTGCCCAGGAAGGAGAGGTGAGGCCTTCCTTCAGAAGAGGATTCCTCATGGCTCCTGCAAACAAGCTTCTTAAGAGTAAACATCATGGCCTGGTATGGCCACCTCCCAGCAGGATGCTGAGTACATGGCATCCATCAAGAATAGCTTTCAGGGGAACCAGCAGTTAGTGTAATGGCTATGGCGTTGGGCTCCCATGTAGTCGACCGTGGTTTGCGTCCTGGACCCGGTGGCTTAAAACTCACGCCGGGCGCGTGTGCGTGTGTGCCCAGCATCCCAAGAAGAGAATGGCGGAGAAGGGATTGTGGCGTGACCATCCCCCCTGGAGGGGGATTTCTCGCTTTCTGTCTCTATGTCTCTGTCTGTCTGACGAGCGCACGCGCCCTATAGCGAAAATCGCTCCAAAAAAAAGAGAATAGCTTTCAGAATCAATGCATGCACTGAGAACCTTTCCAACAAACTAAAATTCATGGTGTACCCATAAGACTCATTATAGTAGGTTTTTCTTAGAAAAGCATTATTATGGTATAGGTTAAATCAATGATTTATTAAATAAATGATTAAATAAATGGTTTATTAAATAAATGACTTATTGGGAACCAGCAGTTAGCGTAATGGCTATGTCGCTGGACTCCCACGTGGTCGACCACGGTTCGTGTCCCGGACCCAGTGGCTTAAAACTCACGCTGGGCGCGTGTGCGTGAGTGCCCAAGGTCCCGAGAGGAGAATGGAGGAGAAGGGATTGCGACATGACCATCCCCCTGGGGGGTGATTTCTCGCTTTCTGTCTCTATGTCTTTCTCTGTCTGTCTGGCGAGCGCACGCACCCTATAGCAAAAACCTCTCCAGAAAAATAAATAAAAATATAAATGACTTATTTTCCTACCTCATTCCCATTACACATTCATAAAGGAATACGATTCCTTCTTTCTGATGTGGTCGAAGATGATACACGAGGTAAGGGTCTATCACTACATCCACAATTGGAAAATGGTTCTTATTGAACATCCACTGGTGATTTTTGTCTGGTCGTGGCATCACAACAGAATCTTTAAAAAAGGTAAAGTACAATTAGAAATGTATTTTAATTTCACTTTGTCAGCAACTGCCATTATATTGTTTTCATTACTCCTAAAATAGAACTATCTTCGGGAACCAGCAGTTGGCGTAATGGCTATGTCGCTGGACTCCCACGTAGTCAACCGCGGTTCGTGTCCCGGACCCAGTGGCTTAAAACTCATGCCGGGCGCGTGTGCGTGCGTGCCCAAGATCCCAAGAGGAGAATGGAGGAGAAGGGATTGCGGCGTGACCATCCCCCTTGGGAGGTGATTTCCCGCTTTCTGTCTCTATGTCTCTCTCTGTCTGGCGAGCGCATGCACCCTATAGCGAAAATCTCTCCAAAAAAAAAAAAAAATAGAACTATCTTCTATCACTTAAGTGGTCAAAACAAAATCTGAGATTTACTAAGCAAGGTACAAAAATTTTTTTAAAAATCTCAACACTTACATGCAAAGAATTACAGAAACCGTCCCAAATTTTTATAACTAAAAGTGCTTTGAAACCACTGAAACTACCTATTGTCTAATAAGGAATTCAGTAAATCACAGTATTCAATAGTTTAGTAATGAGGGCAAAGAAAACTCTTTCCAACTGAAAACACATGATGGAATTTTACCAAAATACCTGTGCCAATGCTTAAAGCTTGCCATTTGGAAAGGGTTCCCCTAACTTAACTTTAAGTTTCCATTTACTCTCAGTACACATTAACAGTGACCATTACCTATAAATCAGAATCAAGAACAAATGGTAGACTATCCATTGACTTAACCATCATTATTTGCTTAAAGCTAATTACTACATTCATGAATACCAAAGTTGCGAACTTTGCAAAACAGCATGAAGTAACTATCAAACAATAACAAAATTCTTTAGAAACATGCTAACATAATTTAAAAGATTTACTGAAATACCACTCAAAAAATAACATCAAATATAAGTGCAAGGCAGATACTAACAGATAAATTTCAGGTCAGATAATAAATTCATTGAAATTCTTTTCAGGGTATATCTGTGTGTCTACGTCATGCATGCTTTAAAACTCAGATAAAAGAGGGACCAGCAGTTAGCGTAATGGCTATGTAGCTGGACTCCCATGTAGCTGACCGCAGTTCAAGTCCCAGACCCAGTGACTTAAACACGCCAGGCAAGTATAAGTGCGTGCCCAAGATCCCGAGAGGAAAATGGAGGAGAAGGGATTGTGGCATGGCCATCCCCCCTGGGGGGTGTTATTTCCCCCTTTCTGTCTCTCTGTCTCTGTCTTTCTGGTGTGCCCACATGCCCTATAGCAAAAACCTCTTAAAAGAAAAAAAAAAAAAAACTCAGATAAAAGAAATAAAAACAAAAATAGAACAATGAGATGAGATGGGAAGATAAAAAGAAAGAGGTCCAGTAGATTAAATTAATATCTATCAGTGTGGAAATACATACTCCCAGAGATGAGAGCTTGTTCATGTTTACCATTAGCAATTACCCAGAGGTTATGTTTTTTACGCATCTTTCTAGATTTTTCTATTAACTAAAGGAAACTTAATCTTTGAAGTCAGTTCCTATTATATAAAGGATTAGGAGCTGAGATGGGAAATTTAGTTATTGGTTTTCCTTTATATCTCTGTAGCAAAGCAAGAGTATACTTCTTGTGGATTTCCAAACAAGAAATGGTTTCATTTTATTTATATCTTCCAAAAAAAGAGAGAGAGAGAGAAAAAGGAGAACACAGAGGTGAAAAATTATAGGGGGCCAACTGATGGTGTGGAGGTTAGGGTGACTGGATTCCACATGACCAAAAGTGCAGTTCAAGTACCAAACCAGGCAACTTGAAAAACAAGCCAGCAATCTGTGCCTGTGGTTCCAAAATTCCAAGAGGAAAGTGGAGAAGAAGGGATTGTGGCATGTCTATCGCTCTTTGGGGAGTTGCTTCCTCACTTTCCCTCGCTCTCTCCATCTCTGTCTAGTGAACACATCTGCCCTATAGCAAAAATTAAAAAAAAAAAAAA
>NW_006198305.1:1192416-1232379 GCF_000334495.1 Tupaia belangeri chinensis
GTGCCCAAGATCCCGAGAGGAAAATGGAGGAGAAGGGATTGTGGCATGGCCATCCCCCCTGGGGGGTGTTATTTACCACTTTCTGTCTCTCTGTCTCTGTCTTTCTGGTGTGCACACATGCCCTATAGCAAAAACCTCTTAAAAGAAAAAAAAAAAAACCTCAGATAAAAGAAATAAAAACAAAAATAGAACAATGAGATGAGATGGGAAGATAAAAAGAAAGAGGTCCAGTAGATTAAATTAATATCTATCAGTGTGGAAATACATACTCCCAGAGATGAGAGCTTGTTCATGTTTACCATTAGCAATTACCCAGAGGTTATGTTTTTTACGCATCTTTCTAGATTTTTCTATTAACTAAAGGAAACTTAATCTTTGAAGTCAGTTCCTATTATATAAAGGATTAGGAGCTGAGATGGGAAATTTAGTTATTGGTTTTCCTTTATATCTCTGTAGCAAAGCAAGAGTATACTTCTTGTGGATTTCCAAACAAGAAATGGTTTCATTTTATTTATATCTTCCAAAAAAAGAGAGAGAGAGAGAAAAAGGAGAACACAGAGGTGAAAAATTATAGGGGGCCAACTGATGGTGTGGAGGTTAGGGTGACTGGATTCCACATGACCAAAAGTGCAGTTCAAGTACCAAACCAGGCAACTTGAAAAACAAGCCAGCAATCTGTGCCTGTGGTTCCAAAATTCCAAGAGGAAAGTGGAGAAGAAGGGATTGTGGCATGTCTAACGCTCTTTGGGGAGTTGCTTCCTCACTTTCCCTCGCTCTCTCCATCTCTGTCTAGTGAACACATCTGCCCTATAGCAAAAATTAAAAAAAAAAAAAAAGAAACAGGAATATAGGATAATAAGCAACCTAATGAAAGGTCTACCTTCAAGAAAGATAAAACCTACAGCCAACTTCAAAACAATGAGACATCATTTAATGCTAATGAAATCTTTCATGTGTTAGGGTTTTGTTGTTTGTTTTGGTTTGGTTTTAGTAGGAGTTTTCTTGTTTTGTTTTGTTTTCCTTTGTTTTGTTTTGGGGGGTTAGTTTCTTTTTGCCATAGGGCATATGAGCTTGCTGGAGAGACAGAGAAAGTGAGAAATCACCCCCAAAGGGGAGATGGCCACACCACAATCCCTTCTCCTCCACTCTACTCCTGGGAATTTTTGTTTGTTTGTTTGTTTTTAGAGGTTTCTTTTTTTTGCTATAGGGCGTGTGTGCTCACCAGACAGACAGAGAGATAGAAAGCGAGAAATCACTCCCCAGGGGGGATGGCCACGCCGCAATCCCTTCTCCTCCATTCTCCTTTCAGGATCTTGGGTACGCATGCACACGTGCCTGGTGTGAGTTTAAGCCACCGGGTCCGGGACACGAACCACAGTCGACTACATGGGAGTCCAGCGACATAGCCATTACGCCAACTGCCAGTCCCTACTCCTGGGAATTTTTTTGGGCATGCATGCACACACACACCCAGTGTGATTTTCAGGTCCGGTACTTGAACCATGGTCAACATGTGGGAATCCAATGTCTTAACCTCCATACCATCTGCTGGCCTCGACATTAGTATTAAGTATACAACCTAAATCTATCCTTGACCTGGTAAGATAAATAAATGAGAATAATCAACCACTTACCATTTATGCAAAATGCCTCGAGTACTTATATATGTACATGAATATGGACATATATATGCATATGAATACATGTATGTACAGAATATGTGTACATATATATACACTTACATAAAAACACACATGAAAATGCTACTGTAAATTTTTTTAATTCACTCACTCAACAAATATTTATTGTACAGAGTATACACTAGGCATTCTAAATATTTATGGTGGTTATTAAGATCCATATTCACATGAGTAGGCAAAACATTAGTGAGGTTAAGTGATTACCTAAAAGGTAGTTCAGAGGCAAAAACCACAACTCTAACTCAGATCTTTGAATAAGCACAGTATCCTTTTCAGTCCTCTATTATGTAAGAGGAAGGCAAAAGGAAGAGAAACAAAGGGGAGAAGAGTTGTTAAGAGTTGGTGGAAAATACAAACTATTTCAATAAAAAGTGAGAACATTCGGACACATAAACTTCTATTCTTTGTATTGTAACCTAAACCAATATAGTGGGCCAACCTTAGAGCCTACTAGTAAAATGTGCTCAATCCCACTTGGTTGATGGTGCGATCCTGAGCTAGGCAGCTTGAAAAATATGCTGGGCTACTCATGCCGGGCATGTGTGTGTGCATGCCCAGGATCTCAAGAGGAGAATGGAGAAGGAACTGTGGCATGGCCATCCCCCATAGGGGTTGATTTCTCACTTTCTGTCTCTCTGTCTCTGTCGGGCGAGCGCACGCGCCCTATAGCAAAAACCTCTCCTGGAAAAAATAAGAGAAAAGAAAACAAAAAAAAGAAAAATATGCTGGGCTGGAACCAGTAGTGGTATGGTGGTTGGGGCACTAGACTCCCACATGGTTAACCATGGTTCAAGTCCTGGAAAAATGCTTTCTCATTTTTCCTCATTCTCTCTCTCTCTCTCTCTCTGGTGAGCGCACAGGCCCTATAGCAACTTTTGCAAAAAATAATAATGATAATAAGTTAAATTTTTAAAAATTTTAATAAAACAATGAGAAAAAGAAAAATGCTGGTCACATGTGTGCATACATGCCCAAAATTCCAACAGGATGGAGAAATAGACGAGAAAGAATTACAAAGTGACCATGCCACATTCAGGGGTACTTTTCCTTCTCTCTGTTGAACACATACTCTGTCTTGGTAATTTAAAAATAAATAGAGCTAGGGGGTCGCTCTGTGGCCTAATGGTTGGGGCAGATGGATCCCACATGGTTGACCAGGTGATTCAAGTCCCAGACCTGGAGGCTCGAGCACCAGGGGCACATGAGTGAGTGTGCCAAAATCCCAATGAAAGAGAAGGGATTGCAACATGACCAAGAGCATAAGTAGTCTCTAGGGGAAAAAAAAAAAATAAAGATTTTAGAGAGATTTTAATTGTGGATTTTTTATCCCAATTATTAATTATTGGAATTTAGGTATGTCACTTCATCTTTCTGGGCCTCAGTGTCCTCAAAAGCAAAGTGAAGGGACTGATCTAAATTATCTCAAATACCCCTTTACCATAAAACGTATGCTTCCATAATACTTGGAAAAGGATAAAAGAAATCTACTTTCATCTACTTTCTTTGCTACTATTATCAAAGCCTGTCTATCCTCCAACTTCCACATTCATTACACGACACAGACATTCAAATTTACCTGTCCTCCTCATCAAATGAGCTCTGTGATAACAGTCTTACCTCTAGGTCTTAGGCCCAACCCATAAAAGACAATAAAGAAATACTTGCTGAGTGAACAATCAAAAAAATAACCAGAAACAGGTCATCTTCATTTTTTAATGTGATTTTCTTAATTAAATTCATCATTGTGAAAATTAACTTACTGAACTTTAAACGGTAAAATCTGAATTCTTTGCATGAAATCTCAACAATGAACATTATAATACAAGAATGCATGTGATCAAGGCATATAGTCTTCAAATTGTAAGTACAATTACTATCCTGATTTGTAAATTCACTAACTTTTCTCCTTATGACAGATGCTGAAATTTACTCAAAATCAAAAACATATGTGGATGTGTATATGTACAATTTAGATATTTTTCCTTCAACATATGTATATTTTGATTCTTCTTAAAATTATGCATTTACATATGAATTCCCAAACTACTGTCATTATCCCTTATGTCAGACTGTGTATCTGAAGAATAATATACTTCCACATGAAAACTTTAAAATAAAATTTAACCTTCAAATTCATACAACAAAAATTTAAATCTTACTTGGTGTAGATGGGTCATGGCGCGGTTTGCAATTTTGGAAATTATTCTGTCTATTTTCCTTTGAACTAGATTTACAAACACTTTTGAAAGGGTTAGAGAAACTCTTCCTGGCACTCTGAGAAGAACTTGGGGTAGCAGGACTTGCTCCTCCATGGTGAAAACACCTGCCACTGTTAAAGTCATCTGGAGAGATTATTCCCATGACCTCTATTTCTTTTCCACCAATCATCAATGTTTGGCCTTCTTCAATGTTTTCAAGCTCTTTAAATTTATATCCAATGCCTTTGAGAAAGAAAAGAAGATTAATGAATTAACTGCCATCCTAAGACAACTTAGTGATACCATAGTCATCTTCCCATAGCTGTATGTAATGAAAACTGTGCTATGAATGTAAGGAGACTTGTATAAATTATGTTTCTGAATAGAAACACAGCTTATCATTTTGGTTAAAAAACACACACACACACAAACATCAGAAACAATAATACAGGCATAAAAATAAGCCATACTTTAGAGAAAGCACAACCTTCTTTATAATTAAAAATATAAACTATTCTACTCTTCAGTTTTGCAATCTCTTGTCTGGAAAAATAAGCCACAAAAATAGTTTGACAGGACCCTTCTTTTTTGCATACTAGCAAAACATCACAGTATCTGTTTTTACTAGAAACTGCTAGAAATGTGAAAGAGAATTAGCAATAAAAACACCCACTACCACCACTGCTCAATATGAGATGGCAAAGTAAAATTTCAATTGTGGCAAGAGCATATTGATATTCCTATGTCTAATACTTTAATAAAAGTGGAATGTTTTATATTAAGCATTTTTGAATTATTAATTCAGTAGGCATTTATTAAGTATTGCCATGTCCAAAGTGCTGATGAAACATAAACATGAATGTATAAGTCAATCAGAGACTCCTCAAAATGAACTCAGTAACCAGACAGATGAAATTTTAGACTTCTATGTTGGTATATTAAATATAGTGAACTATAAAATGCATGCTATTATGCCATTACTAGGGGCAGGAATTGTATATAATCTAAACTTTGAGTCTCTAAAAAAATAGTAACACTCATATTTTAGAAAACATAACACTTTTCAGGTAATTGAAAATTCCTACAATTTGCTCTATTAAAACTGGCCTAAAATTTATCATCTGTGCTAATGTGTGATTGACATATAGCCTTTTTTCATAATTATTTTATTGAAATTTATTTATTTATTTTAATTTGAGCAGAGAAGGACAGAGTGAGAGAGAGAAAGAGAAAGTGAGAAAGCCAGCCAGGACTCGAACAGTGGTCAGCTATGTGGGAATCCAACACTCTTAACCACCATGCCATCTGCCAGCCCAGATATATTGTCTTAAATTACCTTTGGTGGAGATATTTTTTTCATTTTAATGCTCTGATACAGGAAGAAACTACTTAGCTAGTGTTCCTAAATGCTAAAGACCCATGGCCCCATTTGAATTCAGCAGTGGTCAATTATTATTAATCTCAGTTTACATGGAAATGGAAGACAAGAATAATCTTTTAATTTCAAGGTACCCTTAAAAGTCTCTAATTCCAGGATTTCTCACCTCATTTTGATACCTAGTGATGACCCTTTCAAACATCTCTAAATCTCCAGAGGACATTTTTATAATTCCTGAACTTTGTTTTCCACACTTGCTTCTGTCTGGGTATTGAGCAGTGATGGACAGTAAGGCCTGACTGCTATCCGCTATCTTAGCATCTGGCTCTTGGTTTCCTTACGTCTCTAACCCTACAAAGTTCTATCTTGTACATCCCATTTATTTAAAAGAAAAACTGCTTGTATAATAGGCAGTAACTTGCAAAATTAAACCATGTTGACACATTAATGTTATAATTATATATAATTATATAATGTTGTATATTTTCATTTTGAAAACCAATATAAGGGCACGCTGGTGACAGTGGTTGAAGAGGCTGGATCCCACATGGCCAACTGGGCAGTTCAAGTCCCAAACCCAATGGTTTGAGAAACACAATGATACTTGTGCATGTGTGCTCAAAATCCCAAAAAGTGAAATGGAAGAGAAAGGGACTGCAGCATGGCCATCCCCTATTGGGGAGGTGGGATATGCTTTCTCACTTTCTCTCTCTCTCTCCAATGAATATACACACCCTCCAGCAAAATTTTTAAAATAATAATAATTTGTGCCAGCATTGGCACACTGGTTAAGATAGCTGGACCCTAAATAGCCAACTGCCAGACCCAATAGCTTGAAAACTCCCCCTAGGCACGTTTGTGTATGTGCCCAAAAATGCATGAGGAGAATGAAGAAGAGACTGTGGCACAGCCATCCCCCTTGTGGGGAGGAGGTACTTTCTCACTTGCCCTTTCTTTCTCTCTCTGTCTTTCTTCAGTGAGCACATGAGCCCTATAGCAAATTTGAAGAAAAAAGCAAAGACTCTAATTCCCCTTTGTTGTTTAAACTGGTGATTCTCAACATCTGGCTAGATATTGGAAGATCATTTTATTATAAGCTATACATACACAAAACTATGTTTACTATACCTCATGGGTAAGAAATATTCCATAGTAACCTTGATCATTTTTGCCTCTCTAGTTGATTTTAGAATATAATTCCACTGAAGCAGCAACACCACTGTGCATATTCACATATTCACCAAAAACCTAGCCCCCGTCTACCTTAACCAATGACATGGGATGTATTCCGTACATTTTTCTTTTTAATTCCTCCTAATCACTAAATATAATATTGTATACACACTACTCATTTCATATTTTTATAATATTTTATAATAAATAAGACAGTGTTTTATTCAATTCAGTATCATCTCTTTTTGGTGAGGTGTGTGTGTGTGGTGGTGTTTCACAGGTTTCACTATGTTGCCCACATTGGCCATGAGCTCGCAATCCTCTGGCCTCAGCCTCCAGAGCAGCCGGCACTACAGGCACATACCACCATACCCAGCTTTTTAGAGTAGGCCAGGAATCGAACACAAGCCTCCCACGTGACTTCAACATGCTTAGTAGCAGCGTCTAGTGCCCACTACCACTGCTGAGCCTAGTTCAGCCTCAACTCTTACCATTCTGTCACTGTCTTTCAAATACTATATTCCTGAAAGATCAGAAGCAATTTGGATTCTCTCATGCCTTTGTGCTTACACATACTCCTTCCTTCACCATAAGCTCCAAAACTATCCATTCTCCAAACACAAAGAGACTTCAAAAACTTCATGAGAAAATGGAATTAAAACATGAGTTTATTTTGTTGCAAAATAAATTTTAAATGTATACATAGTTTCTCCATTATATGCATTTTCCATGCTCCTTTGAAGAACCCTTGTATTACCTTAAACAGTAGATACCTTAAAGAGTTAAGGCAAACAAATGGTCCCCGTATGCTCTCACTGCATTTAATAAACATTCTTACTGAAACAATTACCTTACTGCTTTCTAATTACCAATTACATTGCCTTGTCCCCACTAACCAATAAATTGTATTCATCTTTTAATCTTTATTCCTAACATACTATCAGCATGTAAGTTACTAAAAACTATAAACTATATTTTTATTTTATTTTATTAATTTTTTGAGAGGTTTTTGCTATAGGGTGTGTGCACTCGCCAGAAAGAGAGAGACAGAGAGATAGAAAGCGAGAAATCACCCCCCAGAGGGGATGGCCACGACACAATCCCTTCTCTTCCATTCTCCTCTCGGGATCTCCTCTGTGCCAGTGTGAGTTTAAGCCACCAAGTCCAGGATTCGAACCGTGGTTGACTACATGGGAGTCCAGTGACATAGCCATTACACCAACTGCTGGTCCCTAAACTATATTTTCAAATGAATGAACATGCAGAACAGATTTTATAATAATGGGCCACTCTCAAAACTGAACAATAAAAGACAATGCAAAAAGAAAACTATGGTTGATGTTAGTTAGGCATTCTGATTTTGTAGGCTGCTATCAGTAAAAATTATGCAGACATTTTGTAACAAAATAATCATAATCTCCAATACAGATGTAATTTCAGCCAGGCCTAACCATTATCTCCTTGCTTTGTGTTTGAAATTTCTATCAAATAGCATTGATATTAGATATCATTCAACTCTGTATATATATATATATATATATACAATCTTTTTAAAGGGAGATCACTTAGCAGTCTGATAAAATAAAAAATAAAGTATACTGGGACCAGCAGTTAGCGTAATGGCTATGTCGCTGGACTCCCATGTAGTCAGCCGCGGTTTGCATCCCGGACCTGGTGGCTTAGAACTCACGCCGGGCATGTGTGCATGCGTGCCCAAGATCCCGAGAGGAGAATGGAGGAGAAGGGACTGCAGCATGGCCATCCCCCCTGGGGGGTGATTTCTCGCTTTCTTTCTCTCTGTCTGGCGAGCGCACGCGCCCTATAGCAAAAACCTCTCCAAAAAAAAAAAAATTGAAAAAGAAAGTGTAGTAAGACAAACTGCTTAGTCTCAGAAATGTGCCAAAAAAACTGTATGTAGCTGACCAACCATTTCTGATTTAAAAAAACATGGAATAGGATTTGCCTCAATGAGCCAGGATACATCCTAAGATTGTTAGGCTTGCTAACTCTTATGAAATCATTTTATATATCACAGAGTTGAAGCATGAAAGTTAATTACAGTGCATCTTAATCTGTCTCTTCATAAAACCCAATTATAGGGGCCAGCAGGTGATGTTGAGATGCTGGACTCCCACGTGACCAACCTCAGTTAAAGATCCAGCTGCTTGAAACACACAGGACATTGTGGGCATGCTTCCCAAAATCTGGAGAGGAGAATGGAGAAGGGATTACAGTGGGCCATCACCCCAGGGGGATGATTTCTCACTTTCTCTCTGTCCCTCTCTGTGTCTCTGGTAAGCACACATGCCCTATAACAAAAATATCTCTTAAAAAAATTTCAATTGTATAACCAGAGATACAGACTAATTTTAGGCCAAATCATAAACACTGGGTAATATCACAGTACCTCTTCCAATGTCTTTGCCTTCCAAGTCCTTCAATGTAAATGACCTTCCTTTTATAATCAGAACAGCATCACCTTCCCACTTTTTGTGTTTTTTCTTTGAAGCCTTACACCAAACAACACTGAAATATTTAACTCGGCTATCAGTTTCCTCTTCTTGTTCCTTAGACACTATTATTTCTTTAGAAGCTGAATGAACTAGAATAAAAAATAAAAACATTACTAAAGGTGAGTTCAATGTCTAAGTAATAAGGTCATTCAAACAAAAAAACACACATACAAGGAAATCAGATTATATTAAGAAGTATTATGAAGGAATACTTTTTTGTACTCAAGTTAGCATTTTATAAACTTAGAAACCCAGATGTCAGGTGGGAGCGTTACCACAAAAACAATGAATATAAATTTCTTATTTACATTCCCAAAGTCATACAAACTCTACTGGAGTAGAACAACAAAATAATCACTAAAAACATTTTTAAAAGAATTTTAAAAACTGCTGGTCCCTAAACTATATTTTCAAATGAATGAACATGCAGAACAGATTTTATAATAATGGGCCACTCTCAAAACTGAACAATAAAAGACAATGCAAAAAGAAAACTATGGTTGATGTTAGTTAGGCATTCTGATTTTGTAGGCTGCTATCAGTAAAAATTATGCAGACATTTTGTAACAAAATAATCATAATCTCCAATACAGATGTAATTTCAGCCAGGCCTAACCATTATCTCCTTGCTTTGTGTTTGAAATTTCTATCAAATAGCATTGATATTAGATATCATTCAACTCTGTATATATATATATATATATATACAATCTTTTTAAAGGGTGATCACTTAGCAGTCTGATAAAATAAAAAATAAAGTATACTGGGACCAGCAGTTAGCGTAATGGCTATGTCGCTGGACTCCCATGTAGTCAGCCGCGGGTTGCACACCAACTGGTGGCTTAGAACTCACGCCGGGCATGTGTGCATGCGTGCCCAAGATCCCGAGAGGAGAATGGAGGAGAAGGGACTGCAGCATGGCCATCCCCCCTGGGGGGTGATTTCTCGCTTTCTTTCTCTCTGTCTGGCGAGCGCACGCGCCCTATAGCAAAAACCTCTCCAAAAAAAAAAAAATTGAAAAAGAAAGTGTAGTAAGACAAACTGCTTAGTCTCAGAAATGTGCCAAAAAAACTGTATGTAGCTGACCAACCATTTCTGATTTAAAAAAACATGGAATAGGATTTGCCTCAATGAGCCAGGATACATCCTAAGATTGTTAGGCTTGCTAACTCTTATGAAATCATTTTATATATCACAGAGTTGAAGCATGAAAGTTAATTACAGTGCATCTTAATCTGTCTCTTCATAAAACCCAATTATAGGGGCCAGCAGGTGATGTTGAGATGCTGGACTCCCACGTGACCAACCTCAGTTAAAGATCCAGCTGCTTGAAACACACAGGACATTGTGGGCATGCTTCCCAAAATCTGGAGAGGAGAATGGAGAAGGGATTACAGTGGGCCATCACCCCAGGGGGATGATTTCTCACTTTCTCTCTGTCCCTCTCTGTGTCTCTGGTAAGCACACATGCCCTATAACAAAAATATCTCTTAAAAAAATTTCAATTGTATAACCAGAGATACAGACTAATTTTAGGCCAAATCATAAACACTGGGTAATATCACAGTACCTCTTCCAATGTCTTTGCCTTCCAAGTCCTTCAATGTAAATGACCTTCCTTTTATAATCAAAACAGCATCACCTTCCCACTTTTTGTGTTTTTTCTTTGAAGCCTTACACCAAACAACACTGAAATATTTAACTCGGCTATCAGTTTCCTCTTCTTGTTCCTTAGACACTATTATTTCTTTAGAAGCTGAATGAACTAGAATAAAAAATAAAAACATTACTAAAGGTGAGTTCAATGTCTAAGTAATAAGGTCATTCAAACAAAAAAACACACATACAAGGAAATCAGATTATATTAAGAAGTATTATGAAGGAATACTTTTTTGTACTCAAGTTAGCATTTTATAAACTTAGAAACCCAGATGTCAGGTGGGAGCGTTACCACAAAAACAATGAATATAAATTTCTTATTTACATTCCCAAAGTCATACAAACTCTACTGGAGTAGAACAACAAAATAATCACTAAAAACATTTTTAAAAGAATTTTAAAATTTAACTTTATTTATTTATTTTTAATTTGACCAGCGAGGGACAGAGTGAGAGAGAGACAAACAAAGTGAGAAAGCAGGCCACCAGGTCCGGGACTTGAACCATGGTCAGCTATGTGGGAGTCCAGCGCCCCCAATCACCACACTACCTGCCAGTCCCAATATTTTAAAATTCTAGGAACTGGCCCATTCCCTGGTAGGTCATACTTGACACTGCTGGTCAGCATGCTGACACTACCCCAGACCCTATAAGCAAGGGGTGGTTAATATCACACAAAGGGCCAGCAGGTGGTGGTGTGGAGGCACTGGACTCCCACATGGTCAATCGTAGTTAGTCATGGACCCAGCAGCTTGAAACTCATGCAGACACAGGTGTGTGCATGTGCCCAAAATTCCAAGAGGAGAATGGAGAAGAGACTGTAGCATGGCCACTATCCCGGAGAGTGGGTGTGGGGTGGGGGGATGATTTCTCACTTTCTGTCTTTCTCTATCTCTCCAGCAAGCGCATGAGCCCTATAGCAAAAATCTCTCATAAAAATAAAAATCTACATACATATTATACACACATACACACACACACCCCCTAGGAATTAAAGATACCATTTCAACATCTATAGCACGGAAAAATACCTAAACTCATATTTTGACAAACATCTGACTTAATTAAGAGTAACAAGTCAAAGGAAAGTAAAACTGCAGAGTTGCCTAAAAGAAAAATCTTTGATTTTGTCTTTGTTTTTATATTTCAATTGACAAATAGAAAGCAAATACATGGTGTACAAATGCTGTTTTGTGTGTGTCTACATTGCAGAATGGCTGAATCCAACTAATTAGCATTATCTATTACCTAAAATTCTTGACCATCATCTCCTCAATCCCCTACCCCTCCTCAATCCCTAGTGACCACCATTCTACTCTCTGCTTCTGAGTTAGATGTTTTTAGATTCCACATACAAGTGAGATCAGAGAGTACTTGTCTTTCTGAGCCTGGGTTATTGTCCTCAAGACAGTCCTCCTGGTTCATCTAGATATCATAAATGACAGGGCTTCTTTTAAGGCTGAATGGTATTTTGTTTATATATATATATATATGTATATATATATACATACACACACACACACACACCCTATTTTCTTTATCTGTTGATAGACATGGGTTGATTCTGTATCTCGGCTGCTATGAATAGTGAAAACAAGAGTACAGATATCTCCTTACCATACTAATCTCATTTTCTTTGGATATATAGCCAAAAAAAAAATTGCTGAATAATATGACATATAATAATATAATTTATTTAAAAAAAGAACAGATATAAAACAAACTTAAAATGAAGCTGAATTTCATTAAAATACTTTTGTCCTCTGGTTAGGGAATTATCAGGTTGGGCCACTGATTCTGAGAATTCAGTAGTATATGATCAGGAAATAAAAAGTATCTTCTGAGGCCAACAGGCGGTGTGATGGTTAAGGTACTGGACTCCCACATGGTCAACCACAATTTGAGTCTCAGATCTGGGAACTTGAAAAGTATCCCCAGCGCAAGTGTCCAAAATCACAAGAAGAGAATGGAGAGGGAAGTGTGGTGTGGCCATCACCCCCACAAGGAGTGATTACTCACTTTCCCTCTCACTGTCTCTCTCTGGTAAGCGTACGCTTCCTATGGAAAAAACTGCAAAAAAAAAAAAACAAAAAAAAAAAAAAGGGGAGAAATACATAAAGTGTGTGTGTGGTTGTTTGTGTGTGTGTGTGTGTGTGTATCACATTTTCTCTTATCTAATCATCCACTTATAGACAATCAGATTAATTCCATAACTGGTTCTTGTGAATTATGCTATTATGCTGCATCTTTCAAACACCCTTGCGATTTAGCTGTGTCACCTGGGTCAGGACACTCCGATACACAAGATTTTTTTTCTTTTTTTTTAATCTATAGCAGGGTTATTCATAATAGCCCAAAAGGTAGAAAAATAACCAAATGTCCATTCAACTGATGAATGAATAAACAAAATGTAGAATAACACAATAGATTTAGCCATAAAAAGGAATAAAGTACTGATATATGCTAAAACACGAATGAACCCTGAAAATTGTATGCAATATTCATTATGCTATGATACCATCACAAAGCCCAAACACGACATGATTTCACTCATGTGAAACATCTAAAACAGGGAAATCAATAAAGAAGATCAGTGGCTGCTCATAGGGCTAGAGGGTGGGGATGGAATAGGAGGCTGGGGTGTAATAGCTAAAGGTATGGGATATCACTGTCAGTGATTGAAAATGTTCTAAAATTGGCACTGGTGATGCCACATAACTGAATACATTAATAGTGAATTGTACACTTTATATGGGTGAATTGAGTAGTATATTAATTTTTTTAAAAGAACATTTTTTAATAATTATTTTATTTATTTTTTCATTTTATTTTGACCAGAGAGAGAGAGAAGTGGAAAGTGAGAAAGCAAGCCACCAGGTCTGGGACTCAAACTATGGTTGGCCATGTGGGAGTCCAGCACCCTTAACCACCACCCCTCCTGCTGGCCCAAGTCGTATCTTAATTCTATCTTGGTAAAACTGTTTAAAAAACACATATACAATGAGATAACACAACACATTAATTAGACTAAAACCAAAAAAAAAACCAAATCATATAAATTGTTGGCAAAGAGGTAGAACAATTGGAAATATATTACCTTGCTAGAAGAAATTCAACACAATAAAACCACTTTGAAAAACTTGGCATACACTTTTAAAGTTAAAAATATACCTAATAGGGCTAGCTGGTAGCATGGTGGTTAAGGCAGCTGGATCCTACATGGTGGACTGTGCAGTTTGAGTTCCAAATCTGGAAGCTTGAAAAACATACTGGGCACATGTGTGCACATGCCCTAAATACAGAGAATGGAGAAGAGATTGCAATGTAGCCAGCCCCTTCCTTCCCCCAGGGTGTGTTTTGTCATTTGCCCTCTCTGTGTCTGTTTCTCCAGCGAGTGCACAACTCCTATAGCAAATCTAAAAAGAAAACAACACAACACTTTTAATAACCAGCCATTCCACTGGTAGGTATTTACAAAAAAAAAAAAAGAAAAGGAGAGAGAATTGGCTCCACAGGGCAGACATTAAGTCCTATACATAGGAAGTGGGATTCCACATAGCCTCTCCGAGTTCAAATCTCAGCCCTACAGGTTCCTTTGAGTACATGCCCAAAATCCTGGCAGGATGGAGAAATGAAGGATAAAGGATTGAAGCATGACAACACCCCAATGGGGATGCTTCCTCTTTATCTATCTATCTGTCTGTCTGTCTTTCTGGCAAGTGCACATACCCTCTGATAATTAAAAAAAAAAAAGAAAAGGAAAGGAAAAAATATGCCCACAAAAAAACAAACTGTACATCATGCCAGGTATTTGATCTCCCCAAAGCCTGAAATCCATTGTCATTACTAGAATTAAGAATAATTCAAACCTTTACCATCTGTACTCATGGATTTAGAAAATAAGTCTAGACTATCTTCAACCAGTAAATCATCCTCAGAACAAGGATTTTTTCCTCAGAAACAAATGATTTAATACATCTTGAGTCAGCTCGATCCAAAATGCATGACCTAATGAACTCATCAAAGTCAAGAAGGCACAGAACTTAAGTATGGCTCTCCAATTTCCTTACCTTTTTCTCATAATGAGGGTATATGGACAAAAGGCAATTTTCAGATACTTCTTTGAGAGAAAATATGTTTCTAGCATAGACCTAAATATGGGACATAGGTTTTTACTCCCCTTTTCAAATGTTTTTGTGAATGTATTTTCTGTATACTTTTGTGTTGGAAGGATGTTTAATTAGTCCATTATTGGACATTTTTTTCAGTTCTCACTATTATACTCTATTTCTATGAATATTATACTCTATTTCTATGAATATCTGGTTATGTGCTCAAGATGAAGTCCTAGGGGGTCCAGCAGTTAGTGTAATGGCTGTCGCTGGACTCCAACGTAGTCGACCGTGGTTTGCATCCCAGACCCGGTGGCTTAAAACTCACGCCGGGCGCGTGTGTGTGCGTGCCCAAGATCCTGAGAGGAGAATGGAGGAGAAGGGATTGTGGCATGACCATCCCCCCTGGGGGGTGATTTCTCGCTTTCTGTCTCTATGTCTTTCTCTGTCTGGAGAGCGCATGCGCCCTATAGCAAAAACCTCTCCAAAAAAAAAAAAGATGAAGTCCTAGGAACTAAAGTACTGCTCCAACATGTGTTAGAATTCTTAAGACTCTTGATTTAGACTAACAAGGCTTCCCCAAAAAAGGTTGTACCAATGATATTCCCACCAACCAAGAAAGTGTCCACTTCACTACACCTGTATCAGTACAATATAATGGCTTTACTAATTTTTTAAACTATGGGTTTTTTTAAAAAATTTTAAACAGTAAAATTGACTTTTTATCTTGGTATACAATTCTATAAATTCTTTTTTTTTTTATTTGCCAGAGGACTAGTGCACTCACCATAAATAGAGAGAAAGGGAAAGCACTCTTCATGGTATACGGTCATGCTACAGTCCCATCTCTCATTTCTGCACTCTTTCAGGACTGTGGACACACACACACAAACACTCACCCAGCATGTTTTCCAAACCACCAGGTCCACTACTCAAACCAAGCAGTAAGCCATATGAGATCCCACTCCTTACCCATCAAACTACATGGTGGCCCCAGTTCAAGGAATTTTTTTTAAGAATTATTTACTTAATTTTATTCATCATTATTGCTATTTTTAATTTATTCATTCATTTATTTTAATTTGACCAGAGAGAAAGACAGAGAGAGAGGAAAAGTGAGAAAGCAAGCCACCAGGTCGGGGACTCGAACTGTAGTTGGTCATGTGGGAATGTCCAGTGCACTAACCACGACACCTGCTGGTCCCCCAGTTCTAGGAATTTTAACCTATGTATAGATTCAGATAACCACCGCCACAATCACAACATAGAATAGTTCTATCACTCCAAAACTCCCTCAGGCTATTCCTTCATAGTCACACCCTCACCATATCTAACCTCCCAGCAACATTGACCTATGTTCAATGAAAAGTTCCATTGTTTTGGGAAGGTCAAATAAATGGAATCATACAGTATGTGACTTTTCAAGATTGGTATTGCCTACTCAGCACAGTAACTTTGTGATTCACCTCAAGTTGTTACTTGTATCAATAATTTATTATTATTTTGAAATACTGAAAGGTTGAGTTGTGTCCAGTTTTGACTATCACATATAAAGCTAAGAATACAGTGTGAACATTCATCTTTATCAATTTAACTACTAGAAACGGTATCTTCTTAAAACTGTAAATTGAATGTATTAGTTATAAGACATTTTAAAATAAATTTTAATTCCCTTTTTGTTTAACTTCTCTAGTTCTCATTATACTTAAAAAAGATGTACCTAAGAAAAAAAGAAAATATATTGACTTCTTTAAACTAAATTTTTTAAAGATTTATCAATATCATTATTAATTATCATCTTAATTTGCTATGGAATATGCATGCTCACTATACAGAGATAGAGAGAGAAAGTGAGAAAGCAAGCCACCAGGTCCAAGATTCAAACCGTGGTCGACCATGTGGGAGTCCAGTGCCTTAACCACTATTGCCACCTGCTGGCCCTTGAACTAAATTTTTAATGTGATCGGAAATCAACAATCATTCAGCCAACATACCTTCCAATATGTAGACTCTAAACTGAGACCCTCAAACCAATACTTCTTTTAAATTTTCACATAAATTTTTAGGTAGAAAATAGGTGAAAAAAAAGAGAAATTATTGGGTTGTCATGAAAGTCATGACATTTTTTCTCCATTTTTTTAAATACAAAAATGAGTCATGACTCATTCTGATGACCCAATAGTAAGAAATCTTATTCAGAATTTTAAAAAATATATGGGGTCAGCAGGTGGCATGGTTGTTAAGGCACTGGACACCCGCATGACCAACTGTAGTTCAAGTCCCAGACCTGGCAGCTTACTTTCTCACTTTCCCTCTCTCACTCACTCTCTCTCATGAGCACACGTCCTGTAGCAAATTTTTAAAATAATGATGATAAATAATTATTTTTAAAAAATGTTTGGTATCGGGAACCAGCAGTTAGCGTAATGGCTATGTTGCTGGACTCCCACGTAGTCGACCGCGGTTCGTGTCCCGGACCCGGTGGCTTAAAACTCACGCCAGGCGCGTGTGCGTGCGTGCCCAAGATCCCGAGAGGAGAATGGAGGAGAAGGGACTGCAGCATGGCCATCCCCCCTGGGGGGTGATTTCTCGCTTTCTTTCTCTCTGTCTCTCTCTGTCTGTCTGGCGAGCGCACGCGCCCTACAGTGAAAATCTCTCAAAAAAAATAAATAAATAAATAAAATTAAATTAAAAAAAAAAAAGAAAAAAAATGTTTGGTATCTAACACTATTACATTTTAACATGGAAAGGGCTAACAAAATATTTGTATTGACTGTGCTAAAAGAATGAGGATTCCATTTGCTATCTTCCTTAATAGGAGGTATTCACTAAGATATTGAGCAGCTATAAAATTTAAATAAGCCCAGGTCATTTAAATACTCCTCTCTATTCCTCTCACCATATCCTATCCCCAGGAGAAAAGAGAAAGAACAGAGGGAGGAGCGAAGGAGGCGGGGAGGGAGGGAAGGAGGGAGGGAAGAAAGGAAGAAAAGGAGCAAGGGAAGGAGTGAGGAAGAAAAAAATGCTACATTTTAGGGACTATAGTATTTAACAGATTAAAACATGCCAGTGTGAAATAAGCCTACTACTTTACTAGAAATTATTAAGCACTGCACAGTACTGTGAATAAATAAATCAACATGTTTTAGTAAAAGAGCTAAACAAAACTTGATTCTTCTTTCTCTCTCTTTATAATATAAGAGAAAATATAGACCAGTAGAGGGGGAATTAGTATATTATTTTAGGGGCAATAAAAAGTTCTTAATAAAATCACCTTTTGATAAACTCCTTTCTTTACAGTAAATAGAGGAAAAGGCCATTACATAGAAAAACAAGGTCAAGATTATTCTGTGATATGTTTCAGGGAGACACAAACACATGCAAAAGGAAGCTTTAATACCAGATAAAATTGTCTACCTCCACTGTTTCCACTTCAAGTACCTGAACACCCCAGTCACTGCCTCTATTTCTGATTCCCAATCACTCTACTGTTCCAATCCGGCTTCCAGTGTAGTCTTCCTCTGAAACTGTCCTTGTTAAAGGCCACTAAGAGGGCGAGCAGGTGGCATGGAGGTTAAGGTACTGGATCCTTCAAGGGCCAGCTGCATGGTTTAAGCCTTTTAACACTTCTAAATACACTCATTGGTCTCAATGGCACCAAAGAATTATAAAATGTCTCATAACAGCCCAGCTGTAGGGGCACAGTAGCACATTCTGCAATGCTGGAAACCATATGGAAGATTGGGGTTAGGTTCCTGGATTGACTTGTACCACTACAAGGGCTGGCAAAACCCACGATCCTGGCTGGCTGAGAAGGTTGGGGAAAGAGCTACTGAGAGTGCTAATCATTGTCTTTCTACCTGTATCACGAAATGCTTTTTAAAATAGCATTACAATGTTTCAATCAAATTCAATAAAGAATGTAAATACTCTTACAGATTGTAAATTTTGAGTTTTAAAATACCACAATCTACCACAATTTTAATACGCACACATATAACTATAATGTAAATTTAAGATCAAAAGAATTATTATACTAAAAAATATACAAATCCCTTTAGTTCGATCATTATCTGAGTTTTCTTTATCTAAAAAGGGAGACTGAAAGTCAAGTAAGTACAAGCATCATTATGTTTAACAACTATGAAGATTGGGGCCAGCAGGTGACAAGGAGGTGAAGGTGCTGGATTCCCAGATGGCTGACCTCAGTTCAAGTCCTGGACCCAGTGGCTTGAAAATCACTTTGGTCGTGTGCAAAATCCTAAGAGAAAGGAAGAGAAGTATTGCAGTGTGGCCTTCCCCCAAGTATAATTTCTCTTTCCTGCTCTTGGTGTCTCTCTGGCAAATATACACACCCAATGGCAAAAAACTAAAAAATAAAGAACCAGAAACTGAGATCTTTGTGTCAAAGATCATTTTCAGAATACTTTGAGTATGGCAGAGACTATAGTTGGCAGAGGCTATACATCTTACCATATTTCTTCAATATCTCATGTCAGATCAATATCTCATGTCAGATTATATATGGAACAAGTGCTAAACTATAAAAAAAAAACTAATAAGCTATAATATTCTAGATTTCTAATTTATCTGCCCAGAATTTTACATCCATTTAAATATTTTTAAATTATTCATCAAATTCAATTTTGTGATTCCAAACATTAATAGGCAAAGCTTTATTTAAAAAAAAAAAAAAAACCTCATATATTGTTGATCATTAAAATGGTACAATCACTTTGAAAAACGGCCTGGCAGTTTCTTAAATGTTAGATGTTTGTGTTCACTAATCAAACATCATGTTTACAAAAAATTGCACAAGAATATTTATAGAATCTTTATATATAATAACCAAATTATGGAACTTGCCCAGAAATACATCAAAAAAATAGATAAGCAAACTGTGGTATATTTGCACAAAGGAATACTAGTCAACAACAGAAAACAATGAGCTATTGGTAAGTAGATAGATGAACATACATGAACATTCAAAACATGGATGGGTGAAACCAAAACAGAAACATAATGCTTACTGTATCATTCCAATTACATAAAGTTCTAAAACGAGCAAAACTTACCCATGATTTTTTAAAAATTAGAAGAGTAGTTGCCTGATGTGTCAGAAGTCTGATTAGGAAGGGGCAGGAGGTGATGATAATGTTCTATATTTTTATAGAGGTTTGAACTACACAGGTATAATCATTTATCAAAATTCATCAAATGGTACATTTAAGATGGGTCATTGGGCCAGTAGGTGGCATGGTGGTTAAGGGTGCTGGATTCCCACATGGCTGATCATGGTTTGAGTCCCAGACCTGGTGGCTTGCTTTCTCATTTTCCCTTTCTCTCTCAGTTCTCTCTCTAGTCAAATTAAAATAATAATACTAATTATAATAACAAATGGAATTAAACAAATAGTTCTTAAAAAAAAAAAAGATGGGTCATTCCATTATATGCAAATTGTCCCTAAAAATCCAATCACAAATACTGAGCTCTAATAATGGGATCTGGCTTCCAGTGCACAGGGTTTAACCACTGAACTAGGGGTGGGTCTGGTCCTACACACAATTTTAAAACAAAAAATCTACAAAGTTTAATTTTAATGATAAATACAGTTTAGGTTAAATTGTCTGGGCTGGCTTAAATGGTATTTTTACTTATTCATTTATTTTGCTTTCTACTACAAGACAACTGAAAACTAAAATATTATCTATTCAAATTGTAGCTACTAGTCTTTTTTTAGAATATAAAATTTTTATTATTTTTTTACAGTCAATCATTGTGTATCATTACAGCATACCAAATGAGATTTCCCATCATGAATACACTGCATATCGGTCCAGTCATAGATATTACCATACACATTATAATCAACAGATTTCTTTCCATTTAGGAGCATGTAGATCAGTGGAACAGTAACAAATGGAATTAAACAAATAGTTCTTAAAAAAAAAAAAGATGGGTCATTCCATTATATGCAAATTGTCCCTAAAAATCCAATCACAAATACTGAGCTCTAATAATGGGATCTGGCTTCCAGTGCACAGGGTTTAACCACTGAACTAGGGGTGGGTCTGGTCCTACACACAATTTTAAAACAAAAAATCTACAAAGTTTAATTTTAATGATAAATACAGTTTAGGTTAAATTGTCTGGGCTGGCTTAAATGGTATTTTTACTTATTCATTTATTTTGCTTTCTACTACAAGACAACTGAAAACTAAAATATTATCTATTCAAATTGTAGCTACTAGTCTTTTTTTAGAATATAAAATTTTTATTATTTTTTTACAGTCAATCATTGTGTATCATTACAGCATACCAAATGAGATTTCCCATCATGAATACACTGCATATCGGTCCAGTCATAGATATTACCATACACATTATAATCAACAGATTTCTTTCCATTTAGGAGCATGTAGATCAGTGGAACAGAATAGAGACCCCAGAAATAAACCTCAAAACGCACAATCAACTGATTTTTGACAAACGGCACAAGTCAATCTCAGGCGGAGGTGTAAGGGAAAGGGAACCTCTTTAGCAAATGGTACTGGAAAACCTAGGTATCCACCTGCAGAAAGGTAAAACTGGACCCCTATCTCTCACCATTAACAAAAATCAACTCGAAACGGATCAAAGATCTAAATTAAGACCTCAAACTGTAAAACTACTGGTGGAAAACACAGGGGAAACTCTTAGAGACACAGGAATAGGCAAAGACTTCCTATAGCTACATCTCAATCAAACAACTTAGGTATTTTGAACAATCTCTCAAAATTGTATACAAAAATTTACCATGACTACTAATGTTTAATTAGATAGTATATATAAAAAATATATTCTTTTCCATTTGTCAAATAGGTAACCACATTTCATCTCATGAGTATTTACAATAAAATTCACTATCAAGTATTTGATTTTGAGAATTTGATTTTGAGATCTTAACACTAGGAAAAAGAAATCAATTGTGATATTTAGATATAGTACATTTGGCATCTGACATAATCGGCTAAATAAATTTATTTCAATTATGCCTCATCGAAAAATGTTACTCCAACAGTACTGAATATTTCATCTCACAACACATAAAAAGAGTTACACAAATCAGTATAATGTATTATCTTGTATGTAAAAGAACATGTACTAAACAAAGCATTTAACCATCATCTAAAGTATAAATACAGTTTATTACACTCTAAGTTACTTAAACATGTCTATTTCAAATTTAACATTATTCTAAAGGAAGGCACATGGAAAACAACTCATATTTTACACATTTTCACATAAGCAGAGATAGAACAGGTTAAAGTGACTCTTAAAAAAAAAAACAGTTGATGTCTCATTATACAAAAAAGAAATATACTTTACTTGACTAAGAAATTTGGTATGTGTTAAAGAGTTTCATTAACTTTTCCCAAAATGCCATTACAAATCATACAAAATCTTAAGCTATAATAACGACATATCCATTTAAGTTCACGTGGACAAGAGAAAGAAAGACAGCAAAAACAACCTGTATACTATCTAAACTAATAATGCTGAATGAAATTATCTTGACTTAGTATATTCAAATTTTATATATTTCCACAGATTAGATCTATATTTGAGAAATAAAATCACTGTCTTCTATGTTTCCCCAGATTACATTTTGTTAAGTAAAGCTCCTACGCCCAAATAGTTCTCTATGGAATGCAGGATGTCTGGTGGCTTCGGTATACAGTCCACTGATATTAGCATCATTTCCCCTTATACATTTCCATTAGAGAAACTTGTCCTCAGCAAAAACTATTATAAATTGGTAAATAGTCTCCAAACCCAAAACAATCTCAGTGTTAAAAAAAAATAATTAGCTCAGAATTTCCTAAGATAGTCTATAAGAGTTTCTAAAAAGGGTTTTATGGTCAAATTAGTAATTGTCTTTATATGAGAATTCTTAGAAGCTGTATTATGCTAATCATGGTTTCATGGTGGGAGGTGGTTGGTCAGTGGAGCAGAATTAGATGCACTTAAACTTTCACAAAACTAAACAAGAGTGACTCATGAGAACTGCAGAAAACCACAATGAGTATAATTTTGCTGTCAAAAAACAATGTAATAAAATAAGTTTCTTTACACAGCCCCAAAATAATATTAAGTTGTGTCACTTGACACAACCAAGGAATCAGTCATCTTAAATAACGCTGAAGAAAATAATAAAAATGTTTATAGTGGACTATATTTATGCTATTTTAAGGACAGTGAAGGAATTTTCAAGAGCAATTTTGTGTATAATATTTTTACCTCCCACACAGATTTCAGAACCTAACCACCAAAAAAGGTGTATGTTATACTTTTCTGAACACAGAACTCTTCTAAAAAGAATTCAGAATTAATGGCCCACAAAACACACTTGAAAAACTGATTTCACTGTACAAAGTCAACTGAACATTCATTATCAATTCTGAGAAGGTGCATGCTGAAATTGCAAAATGAGTCACTTCGTATAGTAATTTGCTTTTACTAATTTCAAAGTACACTAGTGTAAAGATGTATTACTAGAGTTACATTGTAAAAACATTACCTCATTAGAATTATATGATTCATTAGAAACAAAAGTTATGGCACAGAATAAAGAAAGACAAAATTGTCAAAAGTGGGGCTTACAGGTAGTATGGTGGTTAAGGTGCATGACTCCCACATAGCCAACCACGGTTCAAGTCCCAAATCTGACAACTTGCTTCCCCACTTTCCTTTTCTCTCTTTCTCTCTCTCTCTCTCTGATACAATTTAAAAATAATAAAAATTAAATAATTCTTTAAAATTTCCAGAAGGATATATATTATATATTTGAGATATTTTTATAACAAAAACTTTACCTTTAATGCCAGGTATAAAAATACCTTCTTTTAAAATTCAATAAATGAAATTAAGCAATCAACAGGCTAAAATAGTACCATGAGAGTTCATTTTTAGGTTAATTTCCTCTATTTCTGAAACCATACCTAAATTTCTGATTTAATTTCCTTTCACTACAATGCTAGTCCCTAAATTATATTATACCACTCTTCCTAAATCAGTTCTAATTACATTATCCTCCTAAACAAAAGCCTTTAATGGCTTTTCACCATACATTCAGTTATGTCTGACTCCTTAAAAAGGCATTTAATGTTGTGGTATGGTGGTTAAGGGTGCTGGACTCCCACATGTTCGACCATGGTTTGATTCCTGGACTTGGTGGCTTTCTCTCTCTCTCTCTCTCTCTCTCGCTCTCTCTCTCTCTCTCTTTCTCTCTGAACCTCTCTGGTCAAATTTAAATAAATAAATAAATAAATAAAGTTAAATAAAATAATTCTTAAAAAAAAAAAAAGACCTTTAATATAATCTAAAATCTGGCCCCAATCAACATTAAATCATTAAGTTATTGGAAAAGTCCTGACATATTTTTCTGTTGGAACTCACAGCCACTCTCCACTTTTTTCTGTTTTTCTATGCAAAAACGCATCATGACTTTCCCAATGACTCAACAATATCCCTATCCCTCAGTTACCTGTACCCACTCACCTTTTCAACAAAAATTTGTATCTAGTATGATTTAGGCACCAAGCTAGGATCCAAAATATAGTCATCCTTCTGTATCCATAGGTTTGTATTCATGTATTCAGTTGACCACAGATGGAAAATATACCAAAAAAATTTTAATAAAAATTATTCAAATAAAAAGGTACAACTATTTACATAACATTTATGTCATATTAGGTATTAATAAGTAATCTACAGATGAGTTAAAGTATATATGGGAGGATGGGCATATATTATATACAAGTTCTACACCATTTTATGTAGGGTCCTTGAGCATCTATGAATTTGGTATATGAGGGGACTTCTGAAACCATCCACCACAGATACTAAGGGTGTTTGTACTATATTTCATTGGTTTTCAAACTTCAGTTTACATCAGAATCTCTAGAGGGCTTTTTAAAACAGACTGATGGATCCCACCGCCAGAGTTTCTGACTCAACTGAAATTAATTTACATTTCTAATTAGCCCACAAGTGATGCTAAAGCTGATTATCAGAACCCACACACCTGAAGAATCACTGCTCTACTCCAAAGACTACAAACTGGAGTCCAATGGCCAAAGAAAGCCCACTCCATATTGATTTGTAAAGTGTTTTTAAAGTATTTTGAATTATTTGCAAACTCTAAAATTAATTTTTCACATAAAAATGCATATTCTGGCATATTACTGTCATGTATTAATAAAAATTTTGCTGGAGTTAAACAGCAGCTACCCCATTTAGTCTAGGGAGATGTCCTAGTCCAGGTTAGTATAGCCCAATTGGCTCTTTCTATTGAACATTCATTCAAAATCACCTAGCTTAGCACTGTATTCATGGTTATGTACCCTGACCCACTCTTCTCCATTCTCTGCCTTTTCTCACATTCACCCTTACTTCAAATATCCTTTTTCCCCTGTCCTGCTTGAATTCTACCTACCTCATTTCAAAAGCTTGGTGTAAAAATCTTTCTGCAGCCCAGCCACAGTGGCATAGGCAGTAGAGCACTGCTACACAAAGCTGGATCCACATGGGAGAGCCAGATTTGGTTCCCAGACTAACATTAAAGCAAGCCAGGTACAGCAGCATGAGTCTGAAATCCTAGCTAACTAGGAGGCGGGGTCAGGTAGATGATGGCATAGTGAGTGAGATCCTGTCAAAAATACTCCTCCCTCTTACTCTCTTTCATTAAATAAAAAAAAATTAAAAAAAAAAAAAACTTTGTTCAACAAAACCCCAGCAAAAATAGAAGTTGTTATATAATATAAAGATTTAACATAAATTTAATGGGTGTTTCAAGAATCAAAGTTTATTTCTACAAATACCAAAACAACAATATTTACAAAAAGGTAAGGCCACGGTTTATGTCACAAATTATAAACTTTTTTTTTTACTATTTTCATTCTAAGTAAAATTTTTATTTTGTTTATTCCAATTTTTACTGCAAAAAAATCTTCAGAATAAGACATTTAAAATGAATTAAGACATATAATTTCCTTAAATTACACAACCAAAACATGAGAGCTTTGATAAGAGTATATTTTTAGCTTATTTTGCTGGACTGAAAAAAAGGGTAAAAGGGAGAGAATTGAGACAATTTCCCTGATTTCATAACCTAACAATCTTTAAAAGCAATTTTAGGGCCAGCAGGTGGCATGGAGGTCAAGGCAGTTGATCATACACGACTAACATCAAAGTTTGAATCTCAGATCTGGTGGCCTGAAAATCAAGCCAGGCACATGCACATGTACATGTAATTCCTAAAATCCTAGAGGAGAAGGGACTGTGGTATAGCCATCTCCCCTAGGGGATGATTTCCTCACTTCCTCTTTCTCTCTCTCTCCCTTATCTCTGGCCAGTACACATGCCCTATAGCAATCTAAAAAAATAAATAAATAAAATAAAAGGCAATTTTAGTGAAATAAATGTTTCTAATTTTTAAGTCTAGAGTATATTTTAGTGGATTTTTGTTTCTATTGAGTAGCAAGAGAAAAAATTACAAAGAGAAGAACTGAGTGCTGATTCTTGCTCTGCCATAAGTATCAATACTTTTGTTACCTTAAATAAGTCATGGCGTTCTCCCTGAACTCAATTTTATTACCTCTAAATTGAAGAGGTGGGGGAAAAGTGTTCAAATATTTTCCATCTCTAAAAATTGTACAATTTACTCCTTCAAAAGACAAAAGCATAAAAATATGTATCATACAAATAAACTTATTAATAGAATAGCTTCTATTACAAATTTGACTTAAAAACCTCTCAGTAAAGCATTCAAAGTTCTAGTTAAAAATGTTGAAAACTCAGAACTTTGAAAGAATATATGTTTGGGACCAGCGGTTGGCGTAATGGCTATGTTGCTGGACTCCCATGTAGTTGACTGCAGTTTGAGTCCCGGACCAGTGGCTTAAAATTCACACCAGTCTCGTGTGCATGTGTGCCCAAGATCCCAAGAGGAGAACGGAGATGGGACTGTGGCGTGGCCATCCCCCCACCCCAGGGGGTGATTTCTCATTGTCCATCTCTCTCTCTATCTCTCTCTCTCTCTCTCTCTCTCTCTCTCTCTCTAAAAGCCCAAGCACCCTAAAAAAAAAAAAAAAAAAAAAAAAAAAAGAAAGAACATGTGTTTGTATACTTATTTGTATATATTTTAATGATCAAAATAAAATATTTTTCATAAGGCCAGCAATTAAACTTTAGATAAACACTGGGAGAAGATAATGAAAATTATAACCATGCCAACCAATCAGCAAGTTTTAAAGTCTCAAAGAAAAATTAAATATATACAAAATCATGTCAAAAAAGTTTTTCCCTAATGGAGATTAACAATTTTCAAGAACACATATTCTGCTTCAGTATATTCCTGAATTAAAGTACTTGGCCTAAATTAAAATGATCAAATTACAAGACTTAAAAACCCTTAGAGACTATTATATTCAGGTAGATCATGCCGTAAGCGAATTGCTTTCAGCTTTTCCACTTCAATTTTTGCTCTTAGTAGCTCTTCCTCTAGCTGCTGCCTTCTTTTCAATCCATTCCTCTTCTCCTGAACATATAATCCAAAATTTTTTTGATTTTCTAAAATTATCTGATGCTCCTCTTTCAACATTTGCAGGATCTGAGGATCATACCCTAATTGTGACCTAAAATGTCCTCCATTCTCATGCTGAAAAAAATCATCTCTCCTTGGGATAGAAGATGGAGACGATGTCATTCTCATATCAACAGAGGAAAGTGATGGCGACAAAGATCTTTCCATAACATGTACTAATTCATGTTCTTCTCTTTGTTCTACAGTATCACTCTGTTGAGAACTCAAAACCAGTGGAGGAGGTGGTTTAATGTCTTCTTCTTGTTTCACCTCCACTGTAATAGCCACAGGATGGTGATCCAACATTACCTGTAGTGAACTGGTACCAGCCTGTGCCTCCTCATCCAAGTTTGCACTATAGCACACAAAAAAGCATTGCAAAATGTAAATCAAATAAAGGCAAGTGTACATTTATAGCACAACTTCCTACTTTATATGCATTAAATTATAAACTGTGAAACTATAAAGAAAATCATGAAACAAAATAAATTTACCACTTGGGATAACAAAATGACTACAATTTAGATGTCAACAACATACATAACAGGTCTCTTCCACCCTTAACTTTAAAACTGGATTCTTAAAAAGGCAAGAAATTACAAATAGTGTACAAAGCCAATTAATCAAAAAAGAAACGTTATTTCTAATGCTCTCAGAGATACCTACTGTCTCTGCAACTTTGAGGTTCTTAAACTGTGTAAAGAAAAACGTAATGCATTCTGGGCCTTGCTATCCCCTCTCCCTATCACTATACCTCCTGCTTCTGCTCCACTGAACCAATATAGAAACCATCAAGGCCCATGACTTCTAGGATGAGAAGTCATACATCGGAGGTACTGACTTCTGCATTTGAACTCAAAAATAAACAAATAAATATATAAAAATGAAAATAAAGATTGTGGATGGCTTTGGAGTATGTGAAACTATCAGGGGGTTATCCCAACTATCCTATTTCAGATGCAGTGGCATTTCCCCTTTATCTATACTGAACCACTTCAGTTGCTCTTTAAACTTTACAACCATTGGTCAGGTAAAGTTCACCAAAGCAAAGGTTTTATCCAACAATGTATACCCAGCACTTAGCGTAACACTGTACTGAGAACTTCCTAGATGCTTGTTCTATCTTAAATTGAATAAATAAACAAATTAAGTGGTTTTCTTATATGACCTATAAAAACATTTATGACCTATGACACACTGAAGATTTATTAAATTTATACATAATATCCTAAAATATATATTCCTAGGGAAGGCAACTTCAGCTTTAGTATAAATTAAACTTTAATGTATTTATTACGGTATTGTAAACTCAGGTAAAATTCTTTAAATTCTTAAGATTAAAATTCTGTTTGTTTGTTTGTTTTTTTTAATTCCATGTATAACATGAAGCTGCTAATTAGGAGTATTTAATCTTTCTTCTTTTTTTTTTTCTTTTTCTTTACTTTTTTTATTATCATCATCATAATCTTCTTTATATTACACTGGATTACATATAACTTTACAGTGTATTACATTGTTTTTTCAAAAGGGAATGCCATGCATGTCAGTCAGTACAGAGACATTAATCTCCCCATTTCAACATTCAATATCTTTTCTATGTTTTCCCCAAACATTATTTTTATTATTCTAATTATTTTTTAAAACAGTCAATTGCTATTTCTCATTTTGCTTGTAAAAATACTTTGCCCATCATGAAATACTTCTCAGACCAATCCAGTTGAGAATACTATACATGTTATCATCAACAGTTAATAAGCCCTATCTGTTTCTCACTAACGTCCTGCCCCTCTATTGTTCACTTGCTATCTTTCTCTATCCTCTTCTCTTCACTTACCCCATTCCACACTGTCCTATTCTCATTAAGTACCTTCACTGCTTTTATGTCCTCCGATTTTTTGCTCTCTATCATAGAGTGCGGATAGTAGGTATATATTGAGTGGATACATACAATATCTTTCTTTCATAGCCTGGCTTACTCACATGTTCTTTTTTTTGAGAGGTTTTTGCTATAGGGCATGTGCGCTCACCAGACAGACAGAGAGAGACAGAAGTGGGATTGCTGGATCAAATGGTATTTAATCTTTCTTCTTGAGACTTCTTTTTTTTATTATACTTCTACTTTAAAAGTTACAGAGCAGAAAGAGATAATTCCAACATTAGTGGAAATGTGATATTTAACATTATTTAGAGAACATTTTACAAATAATAAATAATAAATAATAATTAACAATGCATTCTACATGAATGATTAAAATATTTTAACAAGTTCAAGCAGAATATAATAAAAAAAATTTAAAACACCTCAAATGTCATATACTAATGGTATTAAATTGCCAGAAATATTAGATATTTGTCTCAGAAATAAATCAAACTGCTCAACAGAAATATAATAAGAAAACTATTTGTACATTATATTAATTCCTTTATTTTGTGTGTTCTTGTCTTTTTTGATCACTTTATCAATTCCAAAAACAAAACAATGGACTTTAATGTAATTCTAATTAGCAAGACTAATTTAAATACAACACTGCTAAAACCTAGAATGGGAAAAGTTTACAGATATAGATGAAAATTAAGTTTTCAAAAACTCATGTAATTACTATTCCAAATAAGTATATATAATAAGGTATAAAGTGGCATTATACTTCCGTGTCAATTAAAGTTTGCCTTAAATCTAGACTATGTCATTCTATTTTAGTTAAAATATTACAAATAAGGCATAACCAAGTGAAGGTTGGAGCTTAGAGAAGTTCACAAAGATGATAAATAGAGAAAGATTTCTAAAATTTCTAAAATTTATATATTTAGTAGGTTACAAAATCACAAACTATAATCTGATGTTAGGGAAAGGTAAAAATAAAGACAAAGTAATGTGTGTTGTAGAAATAAATAGCCTTACACAATAGGTATATATTTTTTAATTCATTAATACAAGCAGTAATATTTTCCTTATTAAAAAGAAAGAATTTGGTGACATTAAAAGGTATTTTTATGTAGAACCATAATGAGGGTTATAAAATAATTATAAGCCTCTGAGATAATTATTAAAATTCAAGATGATACCAATCAAATAAATACAAGCACAATATAAAATATATAAATATATTAAGTGAAGAAGCTAATGCAGACAAAAATGTCAGTGTAGACACTAAGTAAAAACTGAAGTGACATAGTTATGTTCTCTTTAAATCTGAAAAAATAAGTATTATTTAAACAGCAGGTAGAGTAATGTGTAAATCAGTTAACCCATTTTTATCAGAGAAATGCTGGTTTCCCAAATGATTACATGTATGAATGCACATATGAGATACTAGTATATTATATATTATTTTGTTTCTACTCTCACTATATTTTTAAAACATGCAGCTAACAAAAAACACAGTTCCTACATGTAGTTTTCAAATTATGAAAACCCATATTTAACACCTAAAAGGTACAGTTTTATACCTGTAATGCAAAAGACACTTTTCTCTGTGGGTTGGGGAAGGGAAGGTTATGAGTAAGAAAGAGCATAAAACAATTTTATGGTGGGATATTTTGGGGATCCAGCATTTTCATCATTTGTCATCACAGCAAACATTTTAACTAGTGGCACCAAGAACTAATCCACTCTGTATCCAAGTCTTGGATTTTCACAGGTGGTATTTTTTCCCCACTGTGCTGTCCAGTAGGAATAATCAATATATGGTAAGCTAGGTTCAAAAATATTTTCCTAGTAAATTACCAAAATAATAGGTACACTTAGTAAAAAGTTTTCCCATTTCTCTACTAACTTCAAAGAGCTTTCACAGGTAATCAATCATTTTGTTTGTATAATACCTCTTCTACCAATAGGACAGCACATTGTATAAAGCTTTGTTTGAAAGGCCCCTCAACTAACAAGTAGTTTAAAATTTGTCTAAATTACCTTGATTGGTTCAGGAGAATGTAGCTACCATTTTAATTTTTTGCCAATGGTTAAAATTTGGATTAGTGGCAACATCACAGTTTTGAAGATTCGCAGGCAATATTTATTTAGAACACAACTTAACCAAGAAACTTGTTTAGAACAGGAGAGCACCCAGTTGTTCTTATGGGCATATTAAGCCTCATAGTTTGATATTTTTGCAAAGCAGAACGACCCAAGATCAAAATGAAATTAAACTACTAATTAATAAAAATAACAAAAACTTTTCATTTTATTAAGTAATCTGAATTTCTAGTCATTAACTCCCTTTGTGCTTATTTTAAATGTCAGAAAAGAATTTAAAATAACTTTACTTATATATAAATCTGTCATTAATAAGTCTACTTGATTTTAGCTAGTTCAATGCATATTCAATAAATATAGATAGTTACAATTCATAAAAAAGCAAAGATTCTGTTTCTCCTGAAACTGTAAACTCCATATAAATTTTATATAAAATTTAAAATTCCTGTGACATAAAATGTTAAATAAGAAAAGGTTATCTTTCAGAAGCAAATTGAATAATTTCATTTTAAAGTATGAAAAGTTTATGAAGTAGCGTCACAAATTTCAGCCCATTTATTCTCCTCTAACCTTTACTTTAAAAATTTTAAGAGGAAAGGGGGAGGGGAGACAGTAAAAGGTGGCTTACATCAAATGCAGCAGAAAAAATTCCTAATAGACTCACTTTTCTTTTTTTAAGAATGCAAAACAAAGACACTATTCATTGCTCTCCTGGTAGGGATGCTTACTATGCATCTCTCTATCACAGCTAAGCCAAAACTCAATAGATAGGAGGCGCCATAATTTTCCACAACAAAATAAAATAAAGCTTACCTTTGTATGTGGTTCCTGTCTCTTACCAGGCAAAAACTGGAAATCTGGGGAATCATCTCCATAACTTTCTTGGTTGGCTCAGAAATATTGTTTTTAAAATCTGATTGGGTCTCTTTCTGCTGCAATAGCTCCTGTTTGGCATATTCTTTGAGCCTTTTGTAAAGGGTGCGTAGGCCCTGCGCTGTTCGAGGAGGGCGGTCTACTCCAATTGCATTATAGTTAACTGCTATGATATCCCAACATCTATTCTTTTCCACAATTACTGAATGTTTATTAGTGTGTTCTTCGAGAATTTTCACATATGGCTTCACAAGCTTTAGTAAATCTAGCTTTTCAGATAAGGTAAAATTGGAAGATCTAGCCTTTCCTACCATTGTTCTTTTCAAATTAAGTAGGCAGTCCTGTAACCACCATGCAGCCTTCAGCTCTGCTCAGCTCTTTTCACAAACAGAAAAAGATCAGGCTTAACTAGGCTAGCCTCATTTAGGCCCACGCCTACAGGGGAGGGTTTATTAAAATTCCTCCAGCTTAAGCTGACGCAGGTTCAGGAAATCTGCTTAAGCCAAGCCTGACCTACATAAAGCTTCTCACTGAAGAAGACAGAAAGGCACAAGCAAAACACACTTGTGTATAAAGAGAACAGCTCGAGATAGGATTTAATACACAAAGGTCTAGAGATAAGCATGGAACACAGCTAAAAATTAGCTAATTTAGTGAGGATATCGAATTTCCACACATGTATGCCTAACTGATAGACTGAAACTGCACTGCAGTATCACTTTAATAAAAACAAAAGAGGGACTGTTTTGTGCCATTTGTTTACAAATCCAGTAGACTGAAAACTAAAAGATATGAGTGGTGAGTGCAGTGATTCCTAACAGAGCCCCTAATCAGTTTCTGAGCTGAGCGTTCTCCCTTACAAAATCTGCATAATGCTGGTCCTGCTGTCAATCAGGAATTGCATATCCTCTAGCTAGTTAGGTTACACCCAGACTCAGACTCCACAATAAAGCTGAGCTTCTCCTTCATTTCAGTTCACATTAGCTCCTGCATATTGTTCCAATTATTTAAGAAAAACATTTTGTTGAACACAATGTAAAGAGAAGATAAAAATGACGTTTTTACAGCAACAGACTATTCTAGCTATAATCTATGTGAATATGCTAGCTTGCTTTCTCGTGTAAAAATCACAATTCACGGTGAGAAACAGCATAATCGCGCTTTAAGACTGAGCACAACGAAATCGCATTTGCTGTCATAATAGTGAGGGGAGAAGTCTGTTGTTTTGTTTCATTTTCTATTTCCAAAATTCTTTCCAGAGGGTCTGAAGGGAGTCACACCCATAAACATGAATAGACCATTCTGACCCATTGATAAGAAGATTCCTTCTACATCAGGTCCCCAGACATAGTATCTTTATGATGTATATAAGCCTCTCAATCTCTGTTAGAGCACATTCCTTACTGATTTCAGCAACCTTTCTTTTCAAATCACCAACCTAAAAACTGTATAACCAAAAAAAAAAAAAGGAACCAGCAGTTAGCATAATGGCTATGTAGCTGGAATCCCATGTAGTTGACCGTGGTTCGAGTCCCGGACCGGTGGCTTAAAACTGTCGCTGGGTGCGGTGCGTGTGCGCACGTGCCCAAGATCCCTGAGAGGAGAATGAAGGAGAAGGGATTGCTGTGTGGCCATCCCCCCTGGGGGTGATTTCTCGCTTTCTGTCTCTCTCTGTCTCTCTCTGTCTGGCGAGTGCACACGCCCTATAGCAAAAACCTCTCCAAAAAAAAAAAAAATCTGTAAAATTTTGCAGTAACCTGCAAGCCCCCCATTTTCACATGTCCAGAACAATGGAAAAACCCTTTGCTAAATTCCAAACTGTCTCTTGCTCTGAAAATCAAATAAAATGGACCCCTGTACCTGAGCACCTGGAGAAAGGCATGTTTTGTCTCCCCTCTGGACCTGGGTCACTAAGAAATAAACCGCTTGTTTTTGTTTGTTTGTTTGTTTGTTTGTTTTGCAGAGTTGGTTATTCTGTCCACAATGGAGCAGGGTTTTATGCTTAGTTGTATTCACACAATTTGGAATATGAAAGGAAACAGCTAGTCTAGCCATTTGCAAGACCACTAGTTTCTATGCTTAGACTAATAATGTCTTTAACTTAGATAATAATGTCTATAACTAGTTGTCAATTCTTTTAACATAAAAGAAGCAAATTAAATTTAGTTTTCGCTATGAACTAGACAATGTGCTAGAAGCTTTAAATATACTCTGTCAGGGAAAAAAGTGAGTCTGCTGGGTATTCTATGAAATACTAATAAAAATTTAAAAAAAAAAACTTAAACTCTAAAATTGTGGTAATTTTACTTCTCAGAATCTACCTTAGAAAAATACTGAGGTATGCAAAAGGATTAATGAAGCATCCTATATAGTTGTGTAATACTGGAAGCAATCTCTTATAAAAAGCACATAAATTGCTTCTGGCCTTTTGGTTAAGTTCATGTTAACGGATGGGAGAATGTCAAGCTGCGTTTTGATGTCCTTGGTTCTTTGGGTCCAGATCACTAAAATTAGAGATCTGTCCCTAGACGCAAAATGAAACCCCAACCACAAATGAAGTAGGTAGAAAAGAAGATTTAATAGGAAAGAAAGGAAAGTACACCCAAAAAGGCTCTTGAGCGGGCAGACTGGCAGGTGGCAACTGTGCTCGATACTGGTTGTTACTTTTATTACTAGAGGTGATCATGAATATTTATTGGTGGGAGGTCTGTCATACTACCTATGTCCTTCTTTGAATTAGAATCCACGAGTTTTCTCCTGCGCTAGCACACTTCTCTCACAGGTAATGAATGAGGAATTTGATTACTTTATTGCTCATGCCCAGTGTGAGCCAGGTTGTTTAAACTGCCTAATTAATTCATCGTCCTAGTGGGAATTAGGGCGTTGACCAAAATGCTTGCTTGGGTCTTTTTGATAAGAGAAAAATCTCGGAATCATCCCTGTATGCTTCCCTCAGGCCCCAAGGAAGGAAGAAGGCAAATTGCCTAGCCCTCCTGGTGCCTGGGACTAGGTGAGCCTTTCCCTTTTCTCTTAGGGCTGCCCACTCATGACTCACTGCCTACCACGATCAAGTATAAAAACGTATCAACTGGGGACTAGTTAAAATCAGAGAGTACTGGGACTAACAGTGTAATGGCTATGTTGCTGGACTCCCATGTAGTCAACCGTGGTTCGAGTCCCTGACCCAATGGCTTAAACTCACTCTGGGCGCGTGTGCGTGCGTGCCCAAGATCCCAAGAGGAGAATGGAGGAGAAGGGATTGCGGCATGACCATCCCCCCTGGGGGGTGATTGCTCGCTTACTGTTGTTAGGGTCCAGAGATCAATCTAACTGATGGCGACCCAGAGAAGACACCGACAATGTAACTGTGTAAGAGGCTTTTCTTCTTTTTTCAGCTAGCTGGGGTCCGAGTTTCTGCCCGACGCAGACGGCCGACGCATACAGTTTTCAACAAGGACCCTGTACCTAAGATAAAGGGATCTTTTATAGCTCAGGATTTTTCATAGGATGTAGCACACACAAAGGAGGGGGTATGGGAAGCGAGGGTCCAGCTGTCACCACCTGCTTAAGTCTAGATAAGGGCTCCCAGTTTAGAGTTAGGATGACCTTGTCCTGGTGGTGCTGGGCCCACCTGTTCTCTGCTTATCTATGAGTTCCCAGACTCCTGGGCTCCGTCCTTGAAGCCTTAACATAGAAGGCTCCGTCCTTGAAGCCCCAGCATGTCGGCAATATGCTAACTCAGCCTAACATTCCCTAACATGGCGGTGATTATGCTAACTTGGCCTAACACTGTCTCTCTGTCTGTCTCTGTCTTTCTGGCAAGTGCACGAGCCCTGTAGCAAAAACCTCTCCAAAAAAAAAATCAGAGTCCTACTGAGGTAAGCAAGATGGAGAGATAATAGGGCAAAAGGCCCACCATTGCATAAAGCCTGGCTTAATTCAATAACAGGAAAGTGCGCTGACCCCTACTTGCATAAGGCCTGGTTTGACTCAGTAACAGGAAGAGCCTCAGGTGGCTGACCCCTACCCATCTGGGCTAAAACCAGAGAACCTGACGATAAAGTCACAGTAAACGGAAATGCCTGCCACTCGTGGCTGCACAGTAAACACCATCTGGGACCTAAAGTTACTCTGACTCTAGTAACAGATCATAAACAGCTCAGGCACATAGGTTGTATCTCATATATATACACTCAAAATTATGGGATGTATGAAGCAAACATGTACAGTAAAGGACTGAGCAACAGAGGCGTAAGACCAGGACATGACCACCCAGGAAGTGATTGGCTGAGCTACATATGACTAAAAACTCAGATATAAGAAAGTTCCAAACCTGAGGAAAGGGCTCTTGGGCTGCTCGGCTCAAGTCCACTTCGAACTCTTGAAAGTATACCTGCTTTCTAATAAATCTCTTCCAAAGACTTTGTTTACTTGTCTAGTGTGTGTGGTCTCTGATTCTCTGATCACACCGAGAACCAGGATTGAGAGCCCAATCCATGACACTATGGTCTACTCCAGGCAGCATTAAAGAGGCAGATTTCTATATTTTGACATAGAACAAGCTCCAAAACACAAGGTAAGTAAAAAAAGAAAGTAAAACAAAAATACATACAATATAGTCCCATTATGCTTACAAAGGACACCCAAAGCTAAATATTTCTCTAAGTACAGAATGTATAGATGTAGTAGAGACTGTAGGTACATATTATGAAAATGTACTCCAAAAAGGTCTAGAACCCTGCTACACAAGCCAAGGTGGCCATTGAGCATTTTAAATCCAGCAAATGAAATTGAGGAACTGAATTTTAATTTTAATAAATTTTAATTAACTTAAACAAATTTTAAAAATTAAAGTAGCAGCTGATTTGTAGCTTAGTTAAGTGAGAATATCTGTTTTCATTTACTTGTTAAAGGTTTATTTTTATTTCTTTCTTCCATGACCAAGATAGACAGAGAAAAATACAGTATTTCCAGCAAGGTTTTGACACTGAGATCCTCCCCTGGATCATAAACAATCACATTTCCATCAGGGAGGTCTCCAGTCAGAAACCTTCCTATGTGGGATTGTCTTGTAAGGCATTGTGTTTTACCTCTGCACAGTCCACCCTCTGGCCTGTTTTTTATTTTTTTCATTAATTTTTTAATAAAGAGTAAACATTGTATATATTTATGATGTACAACATGATGTACTGTGGAATAGCTAAATCAAGCTCATATTTTTTTGAAGGGAGATTTTTGCTACAGGGCCCGTGCACTCAACAGAGAGACAGAAAGCAAGAAATCACCTCAAAGGGAAATGGCCATGCCACAATCCTTTCTCCTCCATTCTCCTCTTGAGATTTTAGGCATGCATACACACACGTCCAGCGTGAGTCACAGGGTCCAAGATTTAAACCACAGTCAACTACATGGGAGCCCAGCAACATAACCATTACGCCATCTCCTGGTCCCTAAAACAAGCTCTTCATGTACCATCTTCTTGTGGTGAGAACACTTAAACTCTACTCTTTTAACAATTTTCAAGTAAGTATATATATTAACTGTAGTTATCATGGTACAATGCCCCTCTTTAACTTAATTCTTCCTATATAACTAAAATTTTGTGTCCCTTCACATTCATCTCCTTATTCTCCCCACCCACAGGCTCTGGTAAGACTATTTTACTATTTATATAAAAAGTTTGACTTTGGGACCAGCAGTTAGCGTAATGGCTATGTTGCTGGACTCCCACGTAGTAGACCGCAGTTCGAGTCCCAGACCCAGTGGCTTAAACTCACACTGGGCGCCTGTGCATGTGTGCCCAAGATCCCGAGAGGAGAATGGAGGAGAAGGGATTGCGGCGTGGCCATCCCCCCTGGGGGGTGATTTCTTGCTTTCTGTCTCTCTGTCTCTCTCTGTCTGGCGAGCGCACGCGTCCTATAGCAAAAACCTCTTCAAAAAAAGAAAAAAAAAAAGTTTGACTTTTCTACATAGAATTCAAACAAAAATGTGCTATAAACATAAAATGTAGACCAACTTTCAAATCTTTAGGAGAAATAATAATACGTAATAATTTTTATATTAATATGTTGAAATGACATTTTGGACACTGAGTTATAGCAAATTTATTAGAAAAATTCATTTCACCTGATACTATAAACAGCATGGCTCCTAGGAAATTTCAAAATCTATATATGTGACATATTTCTGGTAGGCAGCTTTGTTTTAGAATGTAATGTGCCAAACTAATGACAGCAGCTCCCAGGGAAAAATAGATTGAGAATAGTTCTCAGCTTTCAATATATTATGATAAAATTTACCGAAACAAAAATCACATATTACTTAAGTAACAAAAATTAAAATATAAGTAAATTGGGACCAATAGGTAGCATGGAGGTTAAGGCAGTTGGATCCCACATGGTCACCTTCACAGCTCAAGTCCCAGACCCAGCAACTTGAAAATCATACCAGGCACATATATGTATGTACCCAAAATCCTGAGAGGAGAATGAAGTGGCTATCTTGTCTGCAGGATAATTTCCCACTTTCCCCCTCTCTCTGTCAGTCTTTCTCACAAGTGCACACATCTATAGCAAAACTAAAATATATACACATACATACATATGTAACTCTTATAAACTAAGAAAAACAATACAATAGAAAAATGGTTGTGGGGCCAGCCATGGTGGCACAGGCAGTACCACTGCACTATACTGGAGCCACATGTGAGGCCCAAGTTGGGGTCCCAGTTGACCTGAACACACCAGGTGCATGACCTTGGCTGGCTGAGTGGAAGACTGAAGTGTGCTAAGACCCTGTCAAGGATTTTTTCTCTCTCTGTGTTTGTCTGTCTGTCTGTCTCTCATAAAGTAATTTTTTTATTTTTCAATAAATAAAGAAGTCAACCTCAGGGGCCAGAGGTGGCATGGTTAAGGAGCTGCTGGACTTCCACATGGCCAATCACAGTTCGAGCTCCAGACCCAGCAGCTTTAAACTCATGCAGAGCACATGTGCATGAATGCCCAAAATCCCAAGAGGAGAAGGGATTTGGGACTTGATTGCTCACTTTCCCTCTCTGTCTCTTTAGCAAGCATATGTGCCCTATAGCAAAATCCTAAAAAGAAAAAGAGAGAATGGGGTAAGGTAGATCTACATATTTAAAATAAGTCTCCAAGGCATGATAGTGAGAACTGCAAAAAACTCTTTGATACATAGTGTCTCCGATCAACCACACACACACCAAGAGCCTCAACCAAGCCTCATATGGATTCTAGCAGCCTGGGAAAAGTCCCTAGGACAATCCAGCCTCCTTTTAAACTCGACTCCGGAAAAACTCAGGGCTACCTAAAGAATTTACTGTCTGTTCTAACCAGAGGACACCTACCTTCCTTTCTTAGAGCACTTACTAAAAAGGGTTTACAGTTGTGAATCCTTCCTCTGTGCCTTTGAAATAGATACATATATATAGTTTATTTATTATATTTTATATATATGTGACGGGGCCATGCAGACAACACAAGCTGGTAAAGAGGCTGTCTCCCATGGCCTGGGCTGGGAAGAAACGGCAAGAAAAGGCCAGTGGTTTACTTACTCTCCTTGTGTCGTTTTACTGGTCTGTAGTTAATTTCTCTGCCGTGAGTTTTACTGTTATTACGGCACCTTGCAAGAATAAAATATAACCACCAACCATTACAATAAAGCCATTGTAGGAATGTGGTTCCCTAAAAAGAGGGTGGGAAGTTTGAGACTCCCCCACTTGTCTGTCTAAGCCAAAATTAACATAT
>NW_006198305.1:1232448-1243410 GCF_000334495.1 Tupaia belangeri chinensis
ATACCCCTTGTTAAAGCTACAGGCCAAAGTTAGCTCATGCTAGGCAAAGTCAGCACATCCACCCAGAGATAAAACAAAAGAACTCAGTAATTGACAAACTCAGCAAATAAAACAAAAACCCATGGTTTTTTTAATTAAGGAAAAGCCTGACTGGCGACTGACAGGATGAACAAACCTGACGGCTCCAGAGAAAGATTAACCACCTTAGCTGGGAGCTCTTATCTAAAGCAACAGGTAGCTTTCAACTACAAAGAGTTTCTCATCTATGTGCTGTTGACCATGAAAAACTGCTAATAAAACATCCTGTGTTGTCTCCTGAGCTACAAGATCATCTTCCTTTCCCATATAAGATCATAGACTCACCTTCTATTGTTGTAATGTATAGACAGTCCATATATTAACTGTGTCTTTATTTAACAAGACAAGATTTCTATCTAGGTCTTTGTATTCAGCAAAGTTATCAAACCAGATCGGGATTGAAACTATCAAACATCCTGCAAGCCCCCTCTTCAAAAGACCCTTCCCAGTAATCAAGATCTAAGAAGATACAACAGACAAATGGACTTCCTCATCCTAAAAACTGTGATTGATTTTACCTGATCTGACAAGACAAAAAGCATATTTTATAATTATTGCTTCCATGCTTTGTATACCCTGTTCCTTAGAGTAAATCTTTTACTGCCCCTCACCCATTTACTTGCATGTATCACATTTTCAATAAAAAGGCACAATGATTCCTAGCAGTTGTCACTCCTCAGAGAGCGATCTTTGAGGGGTGTCCGGCATAGGACGTGCATGAAAAGGCACCGAGGCCTCTGTCTTCTGTTCACCTTCGCCGCCTCCGTCGAGGTAACCCACCCACGGCTGAGGCTGGTCCCTGGCAATATGTAATAGGTCTCCTAAGACTCAGGAGTATCCTTCCTTTGAAATGTAACTGTCAGGGAGGACAGGATTTCTTCATCTCCTACTCTGAGAGGAAAGGATCCTAACTTTGATAACTGCCAGCTAGCAGACATAGCCTGCCTAAATACATTTACAATGACCAATTGTTGGGGCCAGCAGGTACTATAGTGGTAAGTTCTCTGGACCCCCATATGGTCAACACAGTTCAAGTCCCAAACCCGTGGCTTGAAACTCACATTGCGATGTGTGCACATGTGCCCAAAATCCCAAGAGGAAAACTGAAAAGGTATTTCAGCATGGCCATCCCCCTGAGGGATAATGTCTCATTTTCTGTCTTTCTGTCTCTCCGGCGAGTGTACACTCCCTATAGCAAAAATCTCTAAAAGAAAGGGGGAAAGAAAAAAAAAAAAAAAAAAAAAAAAGACCAACTGTCCTGGTCAGTTCACACGGCATGGCTTATAAACAACAGAAGTTTATTTCTTATTCTAGAGGGTGGGTGGGAAGTTACTGGTTCTCATTACATTGTGGTGGAAAGAGCAAATAAACTCTCTTATGCCTATTTATTTACTATTAAGGTACTAATTCCATTCTCCAAGGCTGCTTTCATGACCTAATCACCTCCTAAAAGACCCTACCTCCTAGTTTGAGCGTACACGCTAATACAAGAATTTTAGAGAGGAAGAAAAAAAAAAAAAAAAAAAACCACAAAATGTTCAAACCAAGTACCAACCATTCATAATTTGACTCTACTTGAACCACCAGTACTTCCCTTCTTCTCTCTTTAAAAAGCCCACCAATGGGAAAAGGAATGGAAGACAACTGTATATAGCAGAGATAGTGTAATAAGAGTGGGAAAGGGCAGAGGGTCAAACTTGGGGTAAAAAACATATATACATATGTATGAAAGTAGAAATAGAATATTATTGATGATAACATGCATGATTAAGCCATCATGCAGTTTATTCTAGATGGGAAACCACATTTAGTATGTTGTGATGATGCTCAGGGAATGAAGGTTAAGTAATTAAAAAAAAAAAGTTGCAGGAGAAAAAAAAAACAGTGAAACTGTTCATATCGAAATTTAAAAAAATGCATATATGATGACTGCAGTAAGCTATATATATCTTCTGCCATAAAGAAGTTTAAAACTTTCCTATAACCTAATATTCTAAGAACTAATTCATAGCACAGGCAAATATGCTTATGTAATATTAATTTTACAGCATAAGTTTCTTTTTTTAAAAGTGGTACTTTTCTTCAATGTATGAACAAAAATTCCTGGTTATGTGCTAACATCAAATTCAGATCAATTTCATTAAAATTTAAACCTCCGTTGGTAGTTACCTCTACTAGTTACGTGCATCTGTAGTGAGTGATCAGCCCTTCATTTTCCACAGAATTTTAAGATGATGCCATTAATTTATGGGCCAAGAGCAATGTTCTTATAATCTCTACTATTTTCTCTACTGGAATAGTCTTCATAAATAGGATAACTATTATTGTTTTATCACACTCTACCCTTTATTATGAGTTTTTCACTCATAATTAAAAACAAAAACAAAAAGCCCACCAATCACCTCTACACAAACTGAATTGAAGTTCAGCTTTTTCTGTCAGTAGTTACTAAATAAAATCTGTTTTCAGCATTTAATGTCCAGCTTTATTATGACACTCATGAACAAAAGAGCCAGGTTGTGGGTTAACAATATATGTTATATATTTGATACCATTTATCTGAAGCATACCACTCTCATCAAAAATAGCTTAGTTTTTTTAAGAGCTAAGTTTTATCTGCAGTATTATAGGCTTTTTTTTTTAAATAAACAGAATGTATTTAGGTACATTAAATTTTTTTTGAGAGGTTTTTGCTATAGGGTGCGTGTGCTCGCCAGACAGAGAGAAACAGAAAGACAGAAAGCAAGAAATCACCCCCCAGGGGGGATGGTCACGCCGCAATCCCTTCTCCTCCATTCTCCTCTCTGGATCTCATGCACGCACATGCGCCCGCCTTGTGTTTAAGCCATTGGGTCCGGGACTCAAACCGGTTGCCTACATGGGAGTCCAGCAACATAGCCATTATGCTAACTGCTGGTCCTATAGGTACATTCATCTTAAAGATTACATGATTTATCCTGAGGAAAATGTTCTGTTATCTCCTGCTTTAGAATTCACTTCATTTAAAAAAAATAAGTCTCATGGGCAGATAAACAGATAAATAATAAAGCAATAAAAATTTTAAGCCTGAGGTAGTGGGTATATGGGTGTTCAGTGTAAAATTCTCTCAACTTGGGGCCAGCAGATGGCATAATGATCACATCACTGGACCCCCCCTCCAGGTGGTCAAACACAGTTGAGTCCCAGACCCAACCCAGCAACTTAAAACTCACACCAAGCACATGAGCATGCACACCAAAAATCCTGAGAGGAAGAAAAGGGATTGAGGGCGAGGCCATACCCTCGGGGGGAGTGATTTCTTGCTTTCTACTTCTCTGTCCCTCTCTGCCTCTTTGGCGAGCACAAGTGCCCTATAGCAAAAATCTCTCCTAAAAAAAAAAATAATAATAAAAAATAAATTCTCTCAACTTTAATGCATTTTTTTGAAATTATCGGGTTTTTTTAGATTATCCTTAAAAAGAAAATAAATATACCAGTTAATATATTTTAAGCTCTAGCAATGAAAAATGTGTTAAGGCCAAGCTACAGTTGAGTTGTGCAACACTCTGCAATGCCGGAAGCCATATGGAAGATCAGGGTTCAAGTCCCAGGTTGATCTGTACACACCCGCACATGCATGCATGCCTGTGATCCTGGCTACCTGGGAAGGCTGAAGGAAGTATCAAAGCATGAGACCCTATTGAGGGCACTTGCCTTTCTATCTGTCTCTTTTTCTCATGCGTTAGAGAAACAGATCTAAAAGTAAAATTTCAAGGAAGCTCAATTGCTAAAATAAAATTTTGATAATTAGACCCATTAAATTTAAAAATAAGGAATAACTGTGGGGTATGGCTAATTTTTTCTATGAGCTTTTTTAGGCAAAAGAACACTGTGACTGCTGGAATTATTTCTGTATTTTAGGATTGTCAAAATTTAAAAAGAAAACAAACAAGATAAGGATTAATGGATTAATTGCCTTATTAATCTTTGTGTTATCCCAGTTTTCTGGCAAATAGAGCCTCATTAAAATTGTGATGCTTTACTTGATATGCTTACATGGGGCATCAAGAGGAAAGAAAAATAAACCAAGGCAAAGAAATAAATACATAAAGCAATACAAAGTACTGACTACACTCTAAACAACTATGAAAATACTTAATAAGTCCCTTGGCAACAGTATCCACTTGGTACTTTCCTTGGGTTATCTCCTGATAAGTTACAAGAAGAAGTCACACCTCAGAGTAGTCCATGGACAAAAAAAAGAGAAATTTACCCAGCAGGTTCCCTCCAGTCTTTTATTTACAACTGGTCAAAACTCATCCCACCAAGAATTAATTGCTGCACTCCTGGATTTCATCATCAGGGCTCTAAAGAAGCTCACGTGCTATCCTCAAACCTTGGTGTACTATTTCAACCAAGACTGAAGGAGGCAAGCAGAGCCCAACTCTGCCTGAGTATAGTTCAGCAGCCTGGTTGGGTGGTAACCAGAAAAATAGGGTCCTCATTGTTCAAATGAGGCAACTGGTTGACCTTCAGTGGTGGGAGGGCAACCTAAGAGGTAGATGGTACCAAAGGAATATGAAGAGGTACATAAGATTATGTTCAATATAAGCACAACGTAACATGTGAGAAATAAAAGACTTTAAAAAGATCTGACACACAAAAACAGAGCAAAGGACACAGTGGTAAAAAAGGACACTCTGAGAGGCAATCCCACATGGGAAGGTTACCAATACAACTATGAAGACTCCCTAAGTAGTGGGTCGTCAGAAAAATCATGACATATTTTCTGTTTTTCTATGCAAAAATGTATCATGACTTTTCTGACGACCCAATACACTAGGCATGCACTTGCACATGATCTGGTGCTGGCTGAAGACTAGTGTGGATCATGGCATTGGAACCCTATTAGGAATACATGCTCTCTCTGTCTCTGCCTTTCTTGCTCATGGAAAGAATAAATAAACTTAAAAATTAGGGCAAAACTAGAGTAAACTCAAACTCCCAAGAGGCACTCTCAACTATAGTATTTAAAATCTCACATCTCATCACTATGGTTTGGTGCTGAGATCCTGCCATATTAAACACTGAGACAATCAAAACCTAGAATTCAGGGATCTTAACAGAAGGAGTCAAATTACAAAATTTACTCCACCCATGCTACATGAATCACAAATCTATTCTACACAATCTATGTTTACATACATCTTCATGGAATGCCTCCCAGCCATCCCTGAAGGACCTCTGTTTGGTCAAGTCTTGCCCTTATTATAAAAATATTTGGGGCTAAAGGAGCCTCTGTCCAAAAAGCTGGCTAGTGGAACCCAAGCCTTTAGCTAAATTTTGTATACAGAAAATACTGGTGAGCTGCTCATTTCTTATAGTCATTTTGTCACTTAATCATTTCATCAATTTAGTTAACATCATAGTTGTTGGTGTCACCTCATAACATCCATTCCACCCCTGCCCAACTGTGCAACAACCAGGAAATTTGGATGAAACAAATCCTACTTCCAAGGAAGGACATGAAGGTGTGTGCCTGACTTGTACTTCTGAGTATTCTCAGAAAGCAAAATGGACTCCTCTTCACAGTGGTAGCCTAGTCTGAGGTGAATAAACTCCCTGGTTATAGCAAAGTGGTCCAGTATCAGCCCAAAGGTGAGAAACCTATTTAGAAATTCTGAGTAGGAACCATCTGCCTATCATCAGAAAAGGGAAGAAAAGAAAGACTGGTTTACAGGAGCCTTTATCTAACAATGACGGGTACTAGTCTAAGAGTGAAGCCAATCCCATGTAAGAGATGGGAGAAACAGAAACTGCACTCATGATAATACCCTTTAAACTGCTTGACCAGTCAACACAGAAAACTGGAATTTCAGGTTACAGATGCCAATAAAATTCTTCAATTACAAAAGATAGTACTTTTATTGCTCTCTGAACCAAAAGCATATTAACTGATGTAAGAAATACATTTCTGGTTGTCTTTTGTTTCTATTGGGCTTATCCTGTTTACCTATTAAATCTCTCTCAAATTCATCAGTTCTCCACATTTTGTTTTTAAACAAGAATTCAAAGGAAAGACAGAAGATAGTTCGTTCCCAGAAAGTCATGTTGAAATGTTGTATTTTAATTATTCTCTCATGGTCTGCCCCAAAACTAAAAGCAGCTCTCAGATTAAAGCTCTGCTCAAATGGGAATATTCCCACTTTCATCCAATTCAAGTAAGTGAGAGAGTTGTACACCAATTTACATACCAGAAAATAAAAACATTTTCTAAAACACTGCTTAAGTGTTAACAGGTGGTGCAGTGGTTAAGGCACTGAATTCTCATGTGGCCAACCGTGGTTGAGTCCTGGACCTAGGAACTTGAAAATCATGCCAGGACCAGCAGATGGCATAAAGGTTACACCACTGGACTCCCATATAGTCAACCATGGTTCGAGACCTGAACCCAGAGGCTTAAACTTATGGCAGCCACGTGTGTCCCCAAGATCCCAAGAGAAGAATAGAGGAGAAGGGATTGCAGCATGGCCATCCTCCTCGGGGGGATGATTTTTCGCTGTTTCTGTCTCTGTCTCTCTATGACTTTCTGGCAAACACAAGCTCCCTATAGCAAAAATCTCTCTTAAAAAAAGAAAAGAAAAGAAAGGGAAGGGAAGGGAATCATGCCAGGCACGTGTGTGCACATACCCAAAATCCTAGGAAGAGAATAGAGGAAGGTGATTGTAGCATGGCCATCTCCCCTCAGGGGTGATTTCTTACTTTCCCTCTCTCTGCCTCTCTGGTAAGAGCATGTACCCTACAACAAAAACAAAAACAAAAACAAAAACAAAAACAAAAGAAGAAGAAAAAGAAAGGAAGAAAGAGAGAGAAAGAAATACACCTCACAGTTAATCTGTGGTGTGGTGGTTAAGGTAGCTGGAGAAATATGACAGGTATACACATATACACATGCCCCAAATCCAGAAGTAGAGAGAAATGGAAAAGGGATTGCAGCTTGACTATTCCCCACAGGGAAAGCTTTTTCACTTAGTTTTCCTCTCTCTCTCTCTTCCTCTCTCCCTCCAGTAAGTTGGCCCTCTAGCAAAATTTAAAAAGAAAAAGAAAAGAAAAATACATCTCACAAAGTTTATACGGAAATAGTTTTTACTGTTAAGGTGAGGAATGGTAAAGGTTACAGTACTACTTGAGAAACTCAATGGCTAGCCAATGGCAAGGTGGTTAAGGCAGCTAGATCTCAAATGACCCACTACACGGTTCCTGGACCCAGTGGCTTGAAAAACACACCAGGCACATATTCATACATACCCAAAATCCTGAAGGGAGAGAGAAATGGAGGGGAAGAGGTTGGAGTATGACCATCCCCCCATGAGGGGTGCTTTCTCATGTTCCCTCTTTTTCTCTCTCTCTCTCTTTCCAGGGAAATTTTAAAAAAAGAGAGACAGACAAGAAACTCAAAAAAGTTGTGGTCTCTTTCCCTAGAAATATGTATGCATATGGCCAGCCCATGGCATGACAGTTAAGGTGGCTCGATCCAACATGGTTGACTGTACAGTTCAAGTCCTGGAAGCATGCTTGAGAAACTTATCAGGTGCATGTACATGTGTCCCCTCCCGAAAGGAAGGAGAAATGGAGAAGGGATTTCAGAGTGATCATTGCCCATGGAGATGCTTTCTCATTTTTTCTCTCTCTCTAGCAAAAGAAAATTTAATTTTTTAAAAAGAAAGAAATACATGTGTGTTTCCCTCCTTTTTTTTAATGGCCAAAGGGTGTGTGCACTTGTCAGAGAAAGAAAGGAGAAAACACACCCTCTCCCATGTGATACGATCACACCACAATCCTCTCTCCCCCATCTCTCCATTCTGTCAGGACTTGGGGTACACCTGCACATAGCATATTTTTCTTTTTAAAAAGGATTATTTATTTAATTCCATTTGTTATTATTATTTTTTAATTTGACCAGACAGAGACAGAGAGAGAAAGAAAGGAAAAGCGAGAAAGCAAGTGGCCAGCTCTGACACTTGAGTCGCTGTCAGCCATGTAAGAATCCAGCGCCTTTACCCACCATGCCACCTGCCAGTCCCCACAAAAGCATGTTTTCAAACTGCCAGGGCCAGAAGTCAAACCACAGTCAGCCATATTGGATCCAGCTCCTTTAACCATTAGGCGATCAGGCCATCACCCTCTCCCTTTTTAACTTGATTTCTATTCAGCCAGTTGGTAAGAAAGGGGTCCTTATTCTTATGGAGATGCCCAAATATCAACCCCTGACACTAGACAGTTGTATTCTACAATTTACCGGTCACATATGCTCACAGCCTGAGGAAGAGGTCACCTCATGAACAGAGGCCAAAGAGGGATTGCACTTGTGAATAGAATGAACTACCAGGGCCTGCAGAAGGCAGGCTTTTTATTATTAGAGGGTTAAATACACCTTGGCCCAAGTAGAAGGAAGCAATTGGCTTAAATTATTCTATGGCCAGCAGGAAACTGAAATCTGCTACTCAGGATTAAGCAGGAACTGCACTTGGTCCCTTTAATATGAAAGGTGATTGTAGCATGGCCATCTTCCCTAGGGGATGATTTCTCACCTTCCCTCTCTCTGGTGAAAGCATGTACCCTACAACAAATACATTTAAAAAAGAAAGAAAAAGAAAGGAAAGAAAGAAGGGAGGGAAGGAGGGAGGGAAGGAGGGAGGGAGGGAGGAAGGAAGGAAGGAAGGAAAATAAACACACCTCAACAACTAGGGGACATTATCCATAGGAGCAGAGTGAAGAGAGGACCTTGCAGTTAGTCCACTCGGGGCTTAAATATGGCATTATCCAACACTAGGTAAGCTGATTTTACCAGATGTCAAGATAGTGCATAAAACAGAACAAATTAAAAAACAAATAATGCAATCAGAAAATGAGCAAAATATCTGAACAGACATTTCTCAAAAAAAAGACCAAAAAAAAAAAGGCTAACAGACCAGGAAATGGACATCAAAACCACTATCATACAGGGCTAGCAGGTGATGTGGTGCTTAAGGGCACTGGACTTCCACATGGCAGACCATGATTCAAGTCCCGACCTGAAGGCTTGCATTCTCACTTTCCCTCTCTCCCTCTGTCTCTCTCAGTCTATCCCTCTCTGGTCCAAATTAAATTAATAAAATAAAAAAATATATAATTTATCACCTCACACCTATAGGATAGCTACTACTACAAAGACAAGAAATAAAAATGCTGGTGAGGGCATGGAGAAAAGTAAACTGTTGAACAAGGTTGGCAGAAGACAGACTGGTGAAGTTATAATGGAAAATGGAGGTTTCTTTAAAAATTAAAATAGAACCACCATTTGATCCAGCAATCCCAAAAGAATTGAAGTTATCACCTTGCAAAGACTTGCACTTCCGGGAACCAGCAGTTAGCGTAATGGCTATGTCGCTGGACTCCCACGTAGTCGACCATGGTTTGTGTCCCGGACCCAGTGGCTTGAAACTCACGCCGGGCGCGTGTGCATGCGTGCCCAAGATCCCGAGAGGAGAATGGAAGAGAAGGGATTGCAGCATGACCATCCTCCCTGGGGGGTGATTTCTCGCTTTCTGTCTCTCTGTCTCTCTCTGTCTGTCTGGCGAGCACACGCGCCCTATAGCGAAAACCTCTCCAAAAAAAAAAAAAAAAAGACTTGCACTTCCATTTCCATTGCAGCATTATTCATAATATCCAGGATGGAAACAACTCAAGTATCCATCAACCAAAAAATGGATAAAGAAAATGTGATACACTGACATACATATACATATAATGGAATATTATTCAGCCTTAAGAAAGGCAACCCTACCACCTGCCACACAAGGATGGACCTGAAGGATATTATGCCAAGTAAAATAAGCTAGACACGAAAAGAAAAAAATGCATGATTTTACTCATATGGAAACCTTAAAAAAAAAAAAAAAAAAAGGTTATATATGTAGATACAGAGAATAAGACCATGGTTACAGCGGCAGGATGGGGAATGAGATGAGATATTTATCAAAAGATTCATAGGCCTGTGGCTGGATCCCACATGGCTGACTACATGGGTCAAGTCCCAGATCCAGTGGCTTGAGAAACACACCAGCCATGTGTTACATGCTCAAAATCCAAAAAGGAGAGAGAAATGGAGATAGGAGTGCAGCATGACTGTTCTCCATATAGGATACTTTCTCTCTCTCTCTCTCTCTCTCTCTCAATCTCTCGTCAGACAACAGGCCCTCTGACAAAATTCTTTTTAAAAAAGATACAAAGCAGAAGATATGATAGGATGAACAAGATCACAGATTTAATGTACAACATGACTATTACTACAGTCAATAAAACTGAATTGGATTGGATTGTTGAAAAAAATCATTACACACTTTTGCGTAGAAAAAATACATCATGACTGTTCCAACAGCCCAACATTACAGATTCTTGTTAAGTAGATTTTATTTTTTTTCTTAGAGAACTTTTTCTATACAATGTATGCCCCACGAAGAGAGACAAAAAGTGAGAAATCTCCCCCCTCTCCCCCCAGGGAGATGGCCATGTCACAATTCCTTCTCCTCCATTCTCCTAGTGGTATTTTGGGCATGCATCTTGGGCACACATGCACACGCTGCCAGCGTGAGTTTCAAGTTGCCAGGTGGGACTCGAACCTCAGTCAGCCATGTGGGAGTCCTGTGCCACTAGGCCACTAGGCCACCTGCTGCCCCTTAAGTAGATGTTAGTTGCTCTTGTCACACACCCATAAAAGTAACTATGTAAAGGGACCAGCAGGTGGTGTCATGGTTAAGATGCTGGATATTCCCACATGGCTGACCACAGTTCGAGCCCTGGACTTGGTGGCTTGCTTCCTCACTTTCTCTCTCTCTCTCTCTCTCTCTCTCTGTGTGTGTGTGT
>NW_006198305.1:1244296-1253720 GCF_000334495.1 Tupaia belangeri chinensis
GGTGAGTGCATACACCATAAGTAAAGGGAGAGAGGCCACAAGTTCCAATTATCAGCTCATAAAGTTTTTGACAATAGGGAGCATAGATTCTATTCAGGGTTGGATTAAGGGAGGGTCTCCTGCAGATCCACAAGTGTAGGTGAGTCTCCAGGGAATGCAGTTTCAGGAAAGCAGTTCTGGTGCACAGGGATGATTATCAGCTGATGCGGCACAGCAGTCATCTTGTAGTTACCAGGAATGGTGTTGTGGGGATCTGCAGTGTGAGTTGTCCTTGGGTATCTGGCTTCCTTAAGAATGGCAGAGTAGTTCTTGTTTTCCCCTGAGGTAATGCAGGGCTGGTAACTATCATCTTCGTAAGTTGCAAGTTCTTCAACCTTGTTTTCGGCCTCCGGGCCATCCCGGGCCAGAGAGGCAGGGAGTGGGACCAGCAGTTAGCGTAATGGCTATGTTGCTGGACTCCCACATAGTCAACCACAGTTGGTGTCCCAGACCCGGTGGCTTAAAAAACTCATGCCAGGCGCGTGTGTGTGCGTGCCCAAGATCCCAAGAGGAGAATGGAGAAGGGATTGTGGCATGGCCATCCCCCCTGGGGGGTGATTTCTCGCTTTCTGTCTCTCTGTCTCTGTCTGTCTGGTGAGCGCACTCGCTCTATAGCAAAAACCTCTCCAAAAAAAAAAAAAAGTAACTATGTAAAATGATCAATATGGTAATTTGTTTCACTGGGGTAACAATTTTACTATGTATCCTATAATATCAAGTTGTTAATTACAAATATATACAACAGAATTTATTTTAAAAATATTTTTAATTAGGCCTTAATTATACTTCTTATACCACATCCTCACCTGCACACACACACACACACACACACACACACACACACACAGAGCTCTCTAGAATCCATGTTAATTCAAAACTGTAATACTTCTCAATATGTGTATCATCTGATTGCTGTCTTTTCCCAAGCAAGACTCCTTAGAAAAAAATGTAGGCAATCCTTATACCCAGAAGAGAATTTGATAATCCAATCTCCCAAAATGGTCCTGGATGAAATCTAAAGTAGTCTCAAATGTGCTTCGAGATGATTTCAAAGAATGCATGAGAAGGTTGATATTCAAATAATCAGAATCATTTTTTACCAGTCTGATTATAGGATAAAGTTGAACAAATTTAATCACTGTCATCTAAAGGAAGAATTTTTTTAAAAATTAATAATACTAGCATGGGGACCAGCAAGTGGCATGGTTGTTAAGGTGCTGGACACTCCCACAAGGCTGACCACGGTTCAAGTCCTGGACCTGGTGGCTTGCTTTCTCACTTCCCCACTTTCTCGGTGTGTGTGTGTCTCTCTCAGTCAAATTAAAAACAAATGAATGAATAAATAAAATTTAAAAGAAGATGTCGAGTATCTTTAAAAATAATAATAATAGCATGTAGACTGCCTCAAAAGCCCTTCTTTTTCTTTTTTTTTTTTTAAGAAAGATTTTTGTTATAAGGCATGTGCCCTAGCCAGAGAAATAAAGAGAGAAAGAGAGAGAGAAAGCAAGGAATAAACCCCCAGGAGGGTGGCCACACCACAATCCCTTCTCCTCCACTCTCCTCAGGATTTTGGGCATGCACGCACATGCGCCTGGTGTGAGTTTTAAGTCACCAGGTCCAGGACTTGAATTATGGTCAACTATGTGGGAGTTCAGCAATGTTACTATTATGCAATCTACTGATCCCATCAAAAGCCCTTCTTTATTCTGAGAACTAAAGGCAAATTATTTAGAGGAGAATTATCTTCACTGGTGTTTATAAAAGAGTCAGAGATGGACCAGCAGTTAGCGTAATGGCTATATCGACAGACTTCCATGTAGTCGACCGCAGTTCGCATTCCGGACCCGGTGGCTTAAAACTCACGTTGGGTGCGTGTGCATGCGTGCCCAAGATCCCAAGAGGAAAATGGAGAAGAAGGGATTGCGGCATGGCCATCCCCCCCGGGGGGTGATTTCTCGCTTTCTGTCTCTCTGTCTCTCTCTGTCTGGCGAGTGCATGCGCCCTATAGCAAAAACCTCTAAGAAAAAGAAAAAAAAGAGTCAGAGATACATCTCTCATGTTTATACTCTTTAACATACTAGGATACTGACATTCTCCAATAATTTGAACTGTAAAAAAACAACTCTATATACCACAAAGATCATGAAACCTACTCAATTCTCATTCCAAGTCTTCATCAATGAGTCTTAAAGGACATAATGGAGGCCAACAGATGGCATGGTGATTAAGGCACTAGATTCCCACATGGTTGACAACAGTTCGAGCCTGAGAACTGGTGGCTTGAAAATCACTCCAGGCATATGTACATGCATGCCCAAAATCTCAGGAGGAGAATGGAGGAAAAGGAATTGCATTATGGCCATGCCCTCAGAGGGTGATTTCTAACTCTCTCTCTCTTTCTCTCTCTCTCTCTCACTCTCTCCAGTGAGCGCATGCATAACTATGAAAGAAAACATTAAAAAATAATAATAATGACCTCAATTCTTAATTTTTTTCACCATTTGCTAGAGATCACATGACAGAGCGACAGGGAAGGAGACGGAGAAAGCACTCCCAAATGGGGTGCACTCACACCACAATCCCTCCTCCTCTCTCTGTCAGGATTTTGAGAACATACGCACATGCACTTGGCATGTTTTTCATGTTGCCAGGCCAGCATTCAAACCACAATAGGCCACACAGGATTCAGATCCCTTAACCACTGAGCCACAGAATTGGCCCCGATTGCTTTACTTTTTTTTTTAATATTTTTTCTATGGGGTGTGTACACTCACCAGAAAGACAGAGAGAAAGGAAGTGATAAATCACCTCCCAGAGGCATGGCCACACTGCAACCCCTTCTCCTCCATTCTCCCCTTGGAATTTTAGGCACACAAACGCAGGCCTGGCGTGACTTTTAAGTCTCCAGGTCCAGGACTTGAGCCACAGTCAACTACATGAGAGTCCAGTGATGTAACCATTACACCATCTGCTACTCCCAGCCTCAATTCTTAACTTTATTTTTAATTTTTTCTATAGAGTATATGTTCCCGAGAGAAAGAAAGAGAGAGAGAAAAAGAGAAAGAGAGAGCATCCCCAGGGGAGGCTACACTGCAGTCCCTTCACCATTCTCTTTTTGGGACTGTGTGCACATATGCACACATACCCAGTGTTTTTCAAGCTGCTGGGTCCAGGACTTGAACCTGAGTGTTGGCCATGAGAGATCCAGCCACCTTAACCACACCATTGGCTGGCCCTCCAATTCTTAACATTCAGTTTTCTATGGAGAAAAACAATATATTGGTTTGTCAGAAAAGCCGTGATGCATTTCTGCATAGAAAAACAGAAAAATACATCATGACTTTTCTGACAACCCAATAGCTGGTTTGACTAATATCTGATCCCTTACGGTCATATCTGAGATTATTATATAAGACAATATAGTCACTATAAGAGAAAAAATTGTCACCACTCAAGTGATCACAAATTTTAAAAATTAGTTCCCATTCAAATGTCCCTTAAGACTTAACTATAGTATCAAAGTCGCTTTGAAGACTACATGGCAATCTAATGATAATCAACTGCAAAACAAAATTGCAAATATTGTAAAAGGGTACTGTGATAAGTGCTTTGAAAAGGATTAATTTAAATATCAAAGGACTTTAGACTATTGGGAAAAGTTAAAGATATTCACAAATATTTTACTGTGGGGAGCCGCCCACATCAAAATGGCTGTCATGACCTTCACTGCTTAAGAATGGCCGGTGCGACCTTGACACAGACACCAGGAATGCAGACCCCAAGAAACCACCCCCCAGGGGGGATAGCCATGCTGCAATCCCTTCTCCTCCATTCTCCTCTTGGGATCTTGGGCATGCACACACATGCACCCAGCGTGAGTTTAAGCCACGGGGCCCAGGATTTGAATCACGGTCAACTACATGGGAGTCCAGTGACATAATCATTACACCAACTGCTGGTCCCCAAAAGTAACCTTTTTTATGAGGGCACTAAGGAAAGTCATACATAAACAAAAGAAGCTTCACTGTGTGTGGCCTTATAATCTCTGTGACAAAAGCATAATATAAATTTTTTTCAAATAACCATTTTTAAAGAATTGTTTATTTAATTTTATTTATTCATTTATTTATTTTAATTTGACCAGGGAGAGAGACAGAGAGAGAGAGAGGAAGCGAGAAAGCAAGCCACCAGGTCCAGGACTCGAACCATAGTCGGCCATGTGGGAGTGTCCAGCACCTTAACCACCACGCCACCTGCTGGTCCCCAAATAACCATTTTTAATGAAGACATAAAATCTCACTCTTTCACAACAATATTTGCTATTAATTTTGGTCCCTGAAAGACTGATCACAAAGAAGTGAAATGAATCAATAGTAAATATATTTAGAAAAATGGTAACTAAGTTTTTTACTATCAGAGAAGGGACTGCAAATACAGAATGGGTAAAGACGATAAGAAATGCTGGGGTACTGAACTAGAATTAGAGGTATTAGTATGGACTTAAGGCTTTAATATACATGTATAAAGAAATGCCGATGTAAGCATATACAAATACCCTAGCTTTGATTGCTGGAAGGGTTGACAGTAGTAATACCATAATATCAATCAATACACCTACTTCCAGATCTTAATTTTTTAAATACTGAAGACTGAATTCTGGCTACTTTTCTTTGTTCTGAAATTCCTTCCTGAGGTACTAGGGGCAGGCATATTTATGTAGCATTAATCTTTTTTTTTTTTGAGATGTCTTATGCCATAGGGCACATGCTCTCGCCAGAAAGACAGAGAGACAGAAAGCGAAAAATCACCCCCTGGGGGGATAGCCACCCCTTATCCTTCATTCTCCTCTTGGGATCTTGGGCACGCACGCACATGCACCTGGCATGAATTTAAGCCACAAGGTCCGGGACTCGAATTGCAGTCAACTACATGGGAGTCCAGTGACATAGTCATTATGCCAGCTGCTAGTCCCGATGTGGCTTTAATTTTATTCAACAGGTGACTTGCTTCAATAATTATGAATTACTTACTATATCCTGACTACAGCATAACATCACATGAAAACTGGCAAAATTATTAAGCTCTGTTAAATTAAACTATTTTGGCCTAAAACAACTGCTGTATTCCCACACTTGGATTCCTACGGGTAAGTTGGAAATCATACATGTTAGGCTGTTTTTCTAAGCTGGTTGCTAAGTTACAAGCAATCACAGCAGCTAGACTTCAATAACAATCCCTTCTCCTCCATTCTCCTCCTGGGATCTTGGGCACACACATGCACACGCCCGACGTGAGTTTTAAGCCACCGGGTCTGGGACTCAAACCGCGGTTGATTACATGGAAGTCCAGTGACATAGCCATTACGCCAACTGCTGGTCCCACAAGCATCCCGCCTTTTAAACCATGTTAATACAGACAAACTTCAGAATGTAACCAATGATTTCTCTACCTCACTCCCTCACTTCCATTTTGTGTACACTTTACTTTTACTACACACTTCACTTTCCTGTTCTGCTGACTTAAAAGACAGAGTTGACCATGAGGCTAGCCAGAGTTGTCCGGAAGTCTGAGACAACTGCTCAATTTAAATCATGTTAAGATTTGTTCTATTAAAACTCTCCTCTATTAAATTGGCTGGTTTGTTTTTCTTTTAACAACTCCCTTATCTACATTAAGGTTATACCCAAGTTTTAAACAAATCATGCTCTTTTGGCCAATAATAAACCATATAATCTCTGAATCTACCTAGGACCTATAAATCCTCTCTAAGATTGAAGATATTCCATCTCCTTGGGCCAAACCAAGATGAATAACCTCCATCTACGGATTTACAACTTTTAACTTCTGCTTCTCTGATATGTATAAAAGATCTGCTGTAATCTGCTGTGATAAGAGCATTTTCTCAAGGTTTAAATTATGTTTCCCCAGACACACTCACTCATACTGACTTAGAATAAACCTTCAATATTTTAGAGTCTGGGGCTTGCCCCGTAGCAGAGTGACTTAGGGAGCTGGAAACCTCAGAGCCAATCACAGTTTGAATCCCAGCCCGAGCAGCTTGGAGAACACACTGGGCACACATGCATATGTGCCTCCAGAATCCCAACAGGATGTAGAAATGGAAGATAAAGGATTGTGGTGTGACTATACCCCACTGGGGAGTGCTTTCTCTCTTTCTGGCAAGCACACATGCCCTCTGAAAATTACATGGATATAGATATAGATATATAGATATAGATGATATAGATAGTTTTTGTTTTTAAATAGTTTAGTTTTTCTGTCAACAATAATATTACCCACTAAAAAAAAGAATTAAGGGTACTGGCTAATTTCAAGATAGAGGATAAAAGATCTTATTGTGCCAGAAAGTATAAAAGTTCTCAAAAAATTAATGGGGACTGTCAAAAAGAAGCAAATCTAAGGCAATCTGAGCATTACAATAAGTGACAGTAACAGGTTATAATCCACTGAACTAAAGTTTTCCCTTACAACAGAATGCCAATTAATAAACATGGATGGAGGCACAAAACCTAAAAGAGGCAAAAACCTAAATAAAAAAATGTAAAAAAAAAAAAAAAAAAGGCTAGAAATAGAAAATCAAGATTTGCCAGCAATCATAAATTTCAGGCAAGAATCAATAGTTTCGAGACTGGAGGGCAGTATGGTAGTTAAGGTGTGGACTCCCACATGGTTGACTATGGTTTGAGTCCCGGACCTGGTGGTTTGCTTTCTCACTTTCACTTTCTCTCTCTGTCTCTCTCTGATAAAATTTAAAAAATAAATAATAATAACAAATAAAATAAATCTTAAAAAAATGATTTTTAAAACATTAAAAAAAATAATAGTTTCAAAGTAATCAAAGCATCAAACTATTAATAAGATGCTTATTAATTAAAAAGGTAAAAATAATTGCAGACCTCAATTTATTTAAATAACCAATCAGAAATAAGTTGGCATCATGTATATATCATGATGATATACTAAGAATTATTTCTCTGATACTCCTGCCAAAAGATAGACTGGGCCCAATGACGGTAGCACAGGCAGTAAGGTGGCACTACACAATACTGGAGCCATATGAGCAGACCTAGGATTTGAATTCCACCTTGACCTAAACACGCCAATAGTGTCCTTGGGAGTACTGGCAATCCAGGGAGAGCTGTCTATCCAGGCCGACTGGAAGCCAGAGGAAAAGAAGCCAGCTCATTATAGTATGGTGAGACCCTGTCAAGGGAACCTCCCTTTTCTCCCTCAAGAAACAAGAAAACTTTTTAAGGAAGTACACACTTGGGACCAGCAGATGGCATAATGGTAATGTTACTAGAGTCCCACGTAGTTGATCACAGTTCAAGTCCTGGAGCCAGTGGCTTAAAACTCACACTGGGTGTGTGTGCCCAGAATCCTGAGAGGAAAATGGAGAAGGGACTGCGGCATGGCCATCCCCACCAGGGAATGATGTCTCACTGTCTCTCTGTCTCTGGTAAACATACATACCTTATAGCAAAACTCTATCTGAAAAAAAAAAAAAAAACACTGAACCTAATCTTGAGGAGAACATCAAACCCAAATTGAGAAACACTCTACAAATGATGGGCCTGTGCTCTTAAGAATGCTAAAAACTAGGAGGCTAACAGGTGGAGTAGTGGTTAAGGCACTGGTTATGGCCAGCTGCGGTTGGAGTCCTGGACCTGGCAGATTAAAGAAATCACACCGGGTGCATGTGTGTGCATGCCCGTGCCCAAAAATCCCAGGAGGAAAATGGCGATGAGACTGTGATGTGCTTGTTTCCCCTGGAGGGTGATTTCTCACTTTTTCCTCTCATTGTCTGTCTGTCTCTCTCTCCAGGGAGTACACATGCCCTATTGTAAAAACTTGCTTTTAAAAAAAATGCTAAAAATTGGTGCTAGCAGGTGACATGGTAGTTGGGGCACTGGACTTCCACAAGGCCGAATGCAATTCTAGTCCCAGACTCAGCAGCTTGAAAATCACACCAGGCGCATGTGTACACATGCTCAAAATCCCAAGAGGAGAATGCAAGAGAAGGGACTGCATCATGGCCATACCCCTAAGGGATGATTTCTCACTTTCCCTCTCACTGTCTCTCTGTCTCTCTCCAGCAGGTGCACATGCCCTATGACAAAACCAAAAAAAAAATTTTAAAAGATGCTAAAAAATCACAAAAGATAAGCAAGGACTAAAAAACATTTCTAGACGAAAGGACACTAAAAGACATGGCAATGACACAATACGTAATCCTAAATTAGCAGAGAAAAAAGTGTATTTATTCATTTTTTTTTATTTATTTTTGCCATAAAAGACATTACCTTAGTTTCCATTCAGATTATTGTAACAAAAACCACAAACCAGGTAGCTTATAAACAGAAATTTATTTGTCACAGTTCTGAAAGATGGAAATTCCTGGGAATTCCAAGATCAAGGCACTGACAGATTCAGTACCTGGTAAGGGCTCAACTTCTGGTTAATAGACTGTGTCTCTCCTGTATCTTCACGTGGTAGAAAAGAGGCATGGCAGCTCTCTGAGGCCTATTTTATAAGAGTTCTAACCTTAGTCTAATGACCTAATGACCTAATCATCTCCCAAAGGCCCTACTTCCTAATACTATCGACTTGGTGTTTAGATTTCAACCAATGAATTTTAGAGGGACACAAACATTCAGACCATAGCAGACATCATTGGGGCAAGTCAAGAAATGTAGAAAGGATCTGTGACCAGACGGATGATAGTACCATATCAATGTAAATTTCCCCACTTAAACTTTGTACTTCATTGTATGGAAACCTGATCTTGTTCAGGAAATATATACTAAAGAATTTATGAAATGATACATCATGCCAGCAACTTGCTCTCAGTGGATTCGGGAAAAATACACATACACATACATGCACGCGTGCAAATGTAAAATCTGCAATAATTCTTTGTACCATGCTTGAGTTTTTCTTTAAGTTCTGAAATAATAACCTTAAAATACAACATTAAAAAGTATAAATTAAGAGGCACAACAAAATAACATTTTTCAACTATTAATCTGTCAAATATCAAAAAGTAAAAGTATAGGGGCCATCAGGCAGCATGGTGATTAGGTGCTGGATTCCCAAATGGCCAACCACGAATCAATTCCTGGACCCAGTGGCTTGAAAATCACACCAGGTACATGTGTATGCATACACAAAATACTGAGAGGAGAAGAAAAGATTGCAACGTGGCCATCTTCCTGAGAGGTGACTTCTCACTTTCCCTTTCTCTGTCTTTCTGTGGTGAGCATATGTATCCCACAGCAAAAACAAAACAAAACAAAAAGTGTAAGGACATACTGTGTGTGGTAAATGTATATACACTGTATATATGTGTGTATATATATATATA
>NW_006198305.1:1259161-1261217 GCF_000334495.1 Tupaia belangeri chinensis
GTCTGGGACTCAAACCGCGGTTGATTACATGGAAGTCCAGTGACATAGCCATTACGCCAACTGCTGGTCCCACAAGCATCCCGCCTTTTAAACCATGTTAATACAGACAAACTTCAGAATGTAACCAATGATTTCTCTACCTCACTCCCTCACTTCCATTTTGTGTACACTTTACTTTTACTACACACTTCACTTTCCTGTTCTGCTGACTTAAAAGACAGAGTTGACCATGAGGCTAGCCAGAGTTGTCCGGAAGTCTGAGACAACTGCTCAATTTAAATCATGTTAAGATTTGTTCTATTAAAACTCTCCTCTATTAAATTGGCTGGTTTGTTTTTCTTTTAACAACTCCCTTATCTACATTAAGGTTATACCCAAGTTTTAAACAAATCATGCTCTTTTGGCCAATAATAAACCATATAATCTCTGAATCTACCTAGGACCTATAAATCCTCTCTAAGATTGAAGATATTCCATCTCCTTGGGCCAAACCAAGATGAATAACCTCCATCTACGGATTTACAACTTTTAACTTCTGCTTCTCTGATATGTATAAAAGATCTGCTGTAATCTGCTGTGATAAGAGCATTTTCTCAAGGTTTAAATTATGTTTCCCCAGACACACTCACTCATACTGACTTAGAATAAACCTTCAATATTTTAGAGTCTGGGGCTTGCCCCGTAGCAGAGTGACTTAGGGAGCTGGAAACCTCAGAGCCAATCACAGTTTGAATCCCAGCCCGAGCAGCTTGGAGAACACACTGGGCACACATGCATATGTGCCTCCAGAATCCCAACAGGATGTAGAAATGGAAGATAAAGGATTGTGGTGTGACTATACCCCACTGGGGAGTGCTTTCTCTCTTTCTGGCAAGCACACATGCCCTCTGAAAATTACATGGATATAGATATAGATATATAGATATAGATGATATAGATAGTTTTTGTTTTTAAATAGTTTAGTTTTTCTGTCAACAATAATATTACCCACTAAAAAAAAGAATTAAGGGTACTGGCTAATTTCAAGATAGAGGATAAAAGATCTTATTGTGCCAGAAAGTATAAAAGTTCTCAAAAAATTAATGGGGACTGTCAAAAAGAAGCAAATCTAAGGCAATCTGAGCATTACAATAAGTGACAGTAACAGGTTATAATCCACTGAACTAAAGTTTTCCCTTACAACAGAATGCCAATTAATAAACATGGATGGAGGCACAAAACCTAAAAGAGGCAAAAACCTAAATAAAAAAATGTAAAAAAAAAAAAAAAAAAGGCTAGAAATAGAAAATCAAGATTTGCCAGCAATCATAAATTTCAGGCAAGAATCAATAGTTTCGAGACTGGAGGGCAGTATGGTAGTTAAGGTGTGGACTCCCACATGGTTGACTATGGTTTGAGTCCCGGACCTGGTGGTTTGCTTTCTCACTTTCACTTTCTCTCTCTGTCTCTCTTTGGTAAAATTTAAAAAATAAATAATAATAACAAATAAAATAAATCTTAAAAAAATGATTTTTAAAACATTAAAAAAAATAATAGTTTCAAAGTAATCAAAGCATCAAACTATTAATAAGATGCTTATTAATTAAAAAGGTAAAAATAATTGCAGACCTCAATTTATTTAAATAACCAATCAGAAATAAGTTGGCATCATGTATATATCATGATGATATACTAAGAATTATTTCTCTGATACTCCTGCCAAAAGATAGACTGGGCCCAATGACGGTAGCACAGGCAGTAAGGTGGCACTACACAATACTGGAGCCATATGAGCAGACCTAGGATTTGAATTCCACCTTGACCTAAACACGCCAATAGTGTCCTTGGGAGTACTGGCAATCCAGGGAGAGCTGTCTATCCAGGCCGACTGGAAGCCAGAGGAAAAGAAGCCAGCTCATTATAGTATGGTGAGACCCTGTCAAGGGAACCTCCCTTTTCTCCCTCAAGAAACAAGAAAACTTTTTAAGGAAGTACACACTTGGGACCAGCAGATGGCATAATGGTAATGTTACTAGAGTCCCACGTAGTTGATCACAGTTCAAGTCCTGGAGCCAGG
>NW_006198305.1:1261377-1268972 GCF_000334495.1 Tupaia belangeri chinensis
AAAAAAAAAAAAACACTGAACCTAATCTTGAGGAGAACATCAAACCCAAATTGAGAAACACTCTACAAATGATGGGCCTGTGCTCTTAAGAATGCTAAAAACTAGGAGGCTAACAGGTGGAGTAGTGGTTAAGGCACTGGTTATGGCCAGCTGCGGTTGGAGTCCTGGACCTGGCAGATTAAAGAAATCACACCGGGTGCATGTGTGTGCATGCCCGTGCCCAAAAATCCCAGGAGGAAAATGGCGATGAGACTGTGATGTGCTTGTTTCCCCTGGAGGGTGATTTCTCACTTTTTCCTCTCATTGTCTGTCTGTCTCTCTCTCCAGGGAGTACACATGCCCTATTGTAAAAACTTGCTTTTAAAAAAAATGCTAAAAATTGGTGCTAGCAGGTGACATGGTAGTTGGGGCACTGGACTTCCACAAGGCCGAATGCAATTCTAGTCCCAGACTCAGCAGCTTGAAAATCACACCAGGCGCATGTGTACACATGCTCAAAATCCCAAGAGGAGAATGCAAGAGAAGGGACTGCATCATGGCCATACCCCTAAGGGATGATTTCTCACTTTCCCTCTCACTGTCTCTCTGTCTCTCTCCAGCAGGTGCACATGCCCTATGACAAAAGCAAAAAAAAAAATTTTAAAAGATGCTAAAAAATCACAAAAGATAAGCAAGGACTAAAAAACATTTCTAGACGAAAGGACACTAAAAGACATGGCAATGACACAATACGTAATCCTAAATTAGCAGAGAAAAAAGTGTATTTATTCATTTTTTTTTATTTATTTTTGCCATAAAAGACATTACCTTAGTTTCCATTCAGATTATTGTAACAAAAACCACAAACCAGGTAGCTTATAAACAGAAATTTATTTGTCACAGTTCTGAAAGATGGAAATTCCTGGGAATTCCAAGATCAAGGCACTGACAGATTCAGTACCTGGTAAGGGCTCAACTTCTGGTTAATAGACTGTGTCTCTCCTGTATCTTCACGTGGTAGAAAAGAGGCATGGCAGCTCTCTGAGGCCTATTTTATAAGAGTTCTAACCTTAGTCTAATGACCTAATGACCTAATCATCTCCCAAAGGCCCTACTTCCTAATACTATCGACTTGGTGTTTAGATTTCAACCAATGAATTTTAGAGGGACACAAACATTCAGACCATAGCAGACATCATTGGGGCAAGTCAAGAAATGTAGAAAGGATCTGTGACCAGACGGATGATAGTACCATATCAATGTAAATTTCCCCACTTAAACTTTGTACTTCATTGTATGGAAACCTGATCTTGTTCAGGAAATATATACTAAAGAATTTATGAAATGATACATCATGCCAGCAACTTGCTCTCAGTGGATTCGGGAAAAATACACATACACATACATGCACGCGTGCAAATGTAAAATCTGCAATAATTCTTTGTACCATGCTTGAGTTTTTCTTTAAGTTCTGAAATAATAACCTTAAAATACAACATTAAAAAGTATAAATTAAGAGGCACAACAAAATAACATTTTTCAACTATTAATCTGTCAAATATCAAAAAGTAAAAGTATAGGGGCCATCAGGCAGCATGGTGATTAGGTGCTGGATTCCCAAATGGCCAACCACGAATCAATTCCTGGACCCAGTGGCTTGAAAATCACACCAGGTACATGTGTATGCATACACAAAATACTGAGAGGAGAAGAAAAGATTGCAACGTGGCCATCTTCCTGAGAGGTGACTTCTCACTTTCCCTTTCTCTGTCTTTCTGTGGTGAGCATATGTATCCCACAGCAAAAACAAAACAAAACAAAAAGTGTAAGGACATACTGTGTGTGGTAAATGTATATACACTGTATATATGTGTGTATATATATATATAATATACACATATAGATAGACAGATTTAGAATCACAATAAATAACACGTTGCTCATACACTTTGAGCATCACAATAAATAACACGTTGCTCATACACTGCAGGAAGAAGTATAAACTTTTGAAAAGATAAATTTACCATTACTCATTAAAATGAAAAACACATATACCTTATGACAAACATACTACCCCAAGGTATTCATCCTATGGATATATCCTCACATATATAAAATATATAGATATTCATTATAGCTTTGTAATAACAAAAAGATCTCAAGCAATTTAAATATCTATTAAAAAGGCACTGGTCTAATACTTTTCACACACCGTACACTTCAGAATGATTAAAACATACATAACAAAATTCAACATGTTATGGTGCAAAAATCAAACATATTTAAACAAAACTAATAAAAAACATGTTAACTAAACTTGATAGTAATATTTTGTTGAAATAAAACTACTAGTCACAATATAAATATGATACCAAAAGATCTGGTGCATGTTCTTTTATGTTCAACAAGCCTTTTCTCCAATAGATGTGATGGCTCAATTTTTTATCCCTATTTAAGTACGGGAACTCTTCATTTAATAAGAGTATATTATTAATACTTACACATTCTGTCTACCTTTATTTTCATTGCAAGCATGAACTCTCCTAATCATATTCATCACTTTATAGATGAATATGATTATGGTCTCTATAAAGAGACCAGCAGATGGCATGATGGTTATATTACTGGACTCCCACTTAGTGATGGTGGTTAAAGTCCCAGATCTGGCAGCTTAAAATTCATGCTGGGTGCATGTGCATGCATGCCCAAAATCCTCAGAGGAGAATGCAGGAGAAGGAAGGGACTGCAGTGTGGCCATCCCCCTTGGGGTGGGGGGGATAATTTCTCAGTTTCTACCTCTCTGGTGAGCACACACAGCCTAAGCAAAAATCTCTCTTAAAAAAAGAAGTGAATACAAAAAAAAACTAGCATACGCGCATATACTTTTATTCATGTCATTTGAAAGAAAACATAAAGCTCTAATTTCTCTGAGAGTTTATTAACCCCTGAAAATATGTCCAACCATCTCCAGGGGACCTAAAATCCATGTGAAAAACACTAACCTTTCCAATAAAGAAATTTTACCACTTCCTTGTTATTAGTTCTTTAATTCTCTCTTTACTACCTCTTTCCTCTCAGCCTGCAAAACATTACTTTTATTTATTTATTTGTTTGTTTGTTTCAGAGGATTTTGCCATGTGGTTAAGGTGCTCACCAGAGACAGAGAAAGAGGCAATTAGAGGGAAAGGGAGAAATCACCCCCCACAGGGAATGGACATGCACACTGCTCTTCCATTTTCCTCCTGGGATCTCGAGCACACATGCACATGCACCTAGCATGAATTTTAAGTCACCAGGTCTGGGACTCAAACTGTGGTTGGCCATGTGGGAGTCCAGCGACATAACCACTATGGCATTTGCTAGTCCCAGGATACTGACTACTCTTTTACCTTCCTTATATGTGGGGCATTTTTCATAAGAAAAAGGTGATGGATGAAGCTGGAGCACCTCCACTTTGAACTCCTCTCTAAACTGAAAACTTGCTTCCTCCTTTTGCTGAGGATAACAGTGATTAACATTCCTACTATCTGCTAAATAACCAGAAACTCCCTACCTTCAGTGTTCCTTAGGCCAAACTTCTAACCCTGAGCCATGAAGACCATTAAGATTCCATTGTGTATGTCTAAGGACTGGAAAGTCCCCAACCCTAAAGACGCCCAGGTAACAGTGCTTAATTATGCTCCTGTTCAAGTGCACTTGGAAAGGTCACTTCTTCCTCTTGTCACCTCCCCCTTCTCAACAGTTACTGCTCCCTGCTCCTAACACATCAACCCAAATGTGGTTTTTGCCTTTATAAGACCCCTTCTCCCTACACTTGGGGCTGTGGGATCTTTGAAAGACAAGAATCCTCCAGCAGCCGCCAGTTTATTAATAAAGAACCCCTATAATTTGACTATGTCTGGATGTCCTCTTTTTTTCTTGCTGATCAGACTATAACATGAGAAAAACGGGGACATATTTTAACTGAGACATACAGGTTTGTAACTCACTTAGGCTGCATTAAATTTAGAATTAAAAGTGTATCAAAAAGTGAGTGTAAGGGGGAGCCGCCGCCGCCACCAGCGACATGTTCAAGGGAATCCAGAGGTCTCGACTGCAGTTCGCGTCCCGGACCCGGTGGCTTAAATCTCACACTGGGCACGTGTGCGTGTGTGCCCAAGATCTTGAGGAGAATGGAGGAGAAGGGATTGCAGCATGACCATCCCCCCTGGGGGGTGATTTCTTGCTTTCTGTCTCTACGTCTCTCTCTGTCTCGCAAGCACACGCGTCCTATGGCGAAAATCTCTCCAAAAAATAAAAAATAAAAAGTGAGTGTATAGGTCGCTCATCTCCATGTTTTTCTATATACTATATCCGTCTCCAGCAATCCACCACAAGAAAGTGTTCCTCACAAAGCTCTTTTTCCCAAATTAACCTCCCTCTGAATGAGAAGCAGGAGAATATCAGGATGTTGGCACAGGTTTCCCAATCTAGTGAATGTACTAAATTAGAAAAGGGATTAAAAGATTAAGGATTGAGTAAATTAACTCCCTCTACAATGTATCTTAACTTTTAACTCCCCCTCATATTTAGCAGGAACGAGAATGAGAAACCATAGTAGAACACAAATAAAGCCCAAAATCAATAACAGAATATATTCTATTCCGGAGCCTGAACATCATCCTCTGGTTAAAAAAATTAGTTTCCATGATAGAAAAGAAATGGTCGTATGTACATCATTATCTGACTCAGGTTTGACAGTAGAGAAACAAGCCTGGGAAATCATCCAACAAACATGGAAGGAAAAAAGGAATAAGGCATGAAAGGGGGAAAGAAGGGCGTATCAATGATCCAGAAAGCAGCTAAATTGCTATGTCCAGAGTTATCCCTAAGGATCTCCCCTAAATTGATACCAACTCCAAAAGTTTTTATCAACTTCCTCCTGACGTTATTTAGAGCTTTTGAAGTTACGAGCATATAAATGGCATAAGGATAATGTTCAGTATCAAAAATAAAGAACTCTTTCCTGCCCCAACATTAAAGGAATCCATTCATAGGCAAAACTCATTCCTTAATCATCACAAACTTCAAGAACCTCCTTCAAAAACGTTAAGCTTTTAAAGCACTTTATTGGGGCCAGCAGGTGCATGGTGGTTAAGGCGCTGGTCTCCCACATGGCTGATATGGTTAAGTCTCGAACCTGGTGGCTTACTTTCTCACTTTCCCTCATTCTGTTGTCTCTGTCCGTACAATCAGAAAGAGAATAATGATAATGAATAAAATCAAATAAGATACTTATTTTTAAAAAAGCACTTTATCAGTTCCCACTGGTATCATAAAGATAGCAGTTACTATTCTACAGCCTAAAAGACATGGCTGGTTCCCTGAATCTGTAAGTTCAACAAAAAAATGAATAAAATGTAATTTAGGAGAATATATGGCCTTCCACAAGGCCAAATAAACATCTGTGAACCACCTTAAATAGTAACCTCTTACAGATACAAAAAAAACTCAAATCATTATTTTAGCCAATTCAACAATGAAGAAATGAGGCATTCATTAAGTTCTTAGTTTTGCCACAATTAGCATATCTGGATAATTAGACTGATTTGAAGTTCCTCCACATTATAATGAATTAATAATCTATTCATTTCAAATTCACCTCTCTAATTTCACTACAATTAACACGAATTTTTCTTTTCTATAACAGAGATTTTTGCTGTAGGGCATGTGCACTCGCCAGAGAGACAGAGACAGACAGAAAGCATGAAATCACCCCCCCAAGGGGGAATGGCCATGTCACAATCCCTTCTCCTCCATTCTCCTCTCATCTTGGGCACAAACACACATGCGCCCAGCATGAGTTTAAGTCACCAGAGTCCAGGACTCAAACCACTGTCAATTACGTGGGAGTCCAGCGACATAACCATTACGCCATCTACTGGTCCCAACATGACTTTTTTAATTAAATCTTGTTTGTTTGTTTGTTTTTTAATAAATCCCCAGAGGGTACAGGCATTCACCACAGTGACAAAGAGATAGAGAGAGGGAGAAAGCATACCCCAACAAGGCATGGTCACATGGCAATACCTCCTCTTCCATTTCATGAGGATTTGGCGCAGGCACACACATAAACTCAGCGTCCTTCTTTTTCTAGCCATCAGAGCCAGAATTCAAAACACTGTCAGCCATGTGGGATCTGGGTCCCTTAGCCACTACATTACAGGACCAGTCCAAATATCAACTCTTTTTTTTTTAAAGAATTATTTTCATTTAACTTTATTTATTATTATTATGATTTGTTTTTTAATTTGACCAGAGAGAAACAGAGAGAGAGACAGAGAGAGAGAAAGTAAAAAAGCAAGCTGCCAGGTCTGAGACTCGAACAGCCATGTGGGAGTCCAGCGTCTAACCACCATGCCACCTGCCAGCTCCCCAAATATCACATCTTTAAACATAATTAATTTTATTCTTAAGAAAAAGATTATATTTGACCAACAATTTGTAATAAAATCTTAATTGCCAGAGGACATGTGTGCTTGGTACAGAGGGAGAGAGAATCCCTTGATGAAGTATGGTCATGCTACAATCCTTTTTCTTCCATTTATCCAGCCCATCAGGATTTAAGGCCCACGCACATCCCTGGCATGTGTTTCAAGTTGTCAGGGCCAGCTCCCTTAACCACTGGCCAATGGGGCCAGCCCTATAAAAAGTCTTATATGTCTATTATAAAGTATAAGATTTGAATTACATGGTTATTGGTGCAATCACTAAAGATAAATGACAACAAAACAATCTAACCTGACAACAATCTAGTAGTACTGTTGTCAACTACTAATATTTTCAAACATAACATTCACTTTTGAATAATCACTTGAAGAATACTATGATTGGCCAAGTATAAATCTGAACAACAAAAAGCAGTCTTACCCGTACAAGGTGGTTCAAATGCCGTCATTGCAGATACTTCAAAACAGTATTTGCCACTAGGATTATCACTGTGATTAATTTCCCTAGTACCTTCTTCAGTAGGCAGAAGATTTAAACTGCATATTCTAGGTTCATTTTGTGACTGGAGAAAGGTATCATTATTTGCAGCACCCTAAAAGAACCAAATATAAGTTATAAGCCAAAATTAAGTCTAAATTCCGATACATCTACCTAATTGATTTTTTTTTGGGGGGGAGAGGTTTTTGCCATAGGGTACGTGTGCTCACCAGACAGAGAGAGACAGAGAGACAGAAAGCGAGAAATCACCCCCCAGGGTGGATGGTTACCACACAATCCCTTCTCCTCCATTCTCCTCTTGGGATCTTGGGCACCCACGCACACGCCCCTGGCGTGAGGTTTTAGCCCCCCAGGCCCCGAGGTCCAGGATGCAAACTGCGGTTGACTACATGGGAGTCTAGCGACATAGCCATTATGCTAACTGCTGGTCCCTTTCATTGATTTTTAACTTAAAATGTGAGTTATCAGTATCTGTATATCTAAATTAAGAATATTTAAAAATAAATTAAAATCTAAGTTTTGTTTTCAAAATGTTTAAAATGTTGGGAACCAGCAGTTAGCATAATGGCTATGTCGCTGGACTCCCACGTAGTCGACCGCGGTTCGCGTCCCGGGCCCGGTGGCTTAAA
>NW_006198305.1:1269069-1270830 GCF_000334495.1 Tupaia belangeri chinensis
CTTTCTGTCTCTATGTCTCTGTCTGGCAAGCACACGCGCCCTATAGCAAAAACCTCTCCAAAAAAAAAAAAAATTTAAAATGTTATCAAAGATAAAAGACATAACAGACTGAAAATAATGCTTATAATCAGTGTATTTTTACACATCAGAAGAGTTAAGTCATAACTTAACTCATGCCATTCTTTTTTCTTTTTGGAGAGGTTTTTTCGCTATAGGGCGCGTGCCAGACAGACAGAGAGACAGAGAGACAGAAAGCGAGAAATCACCCCCCAGGGGGGATGGTCACACCGCAATCCCTTCTCCTCCATTCTCCTCTCGGGATCTTGGGCACGCACGCACACACGCCCGACATGAGTTTTAAGCCACCAGGTCCGGGATGCGAACCGCGGTCAACTACGTGGGAGACCAGCGACATAGCCATTACGCTAACTGCTGGTTCCCATAACATGCCATTCTTATAGTTAAATGCTCGTTCTTGCTAAATTTCTCAATACTAAATCAACACCTGGACTATAAATGTTAAAATACTGGTAATACGCCAGGAGTGATAATGCTAAAGCCACTCTTTTTTTATTGTTACCAGCAGGCATGTGCACTCACCAGAAAGCTTTTCCCCACACCCCCAATCCTTTTTCCTCCATTTCTCCATCCTATCAAGATTTGGGGCATGCATACCATACGTTTTGGCCACATGAGAGTCCCACTTTTCATGTGCAGCACTTAATCACTGTGCTAGTGCCTGGGCCTGCTAACATCACTTTGTTAGTTTTTTGAGTCCTTATATTTCAGAGGTACATTTTGAAATTCTACAAATGAAAAGATATTCCTGGAGTTTTCATAAAAAATAAGTACGAAGGGACTAAAGTGAGTTAGCTAAGTAAAGATAAAACAAGATTGATGATAGATTGTGAATTGCTGAAGCTGGGTAATGGGGAAAAGGGGGTTCATTACATACTTTTTCCTCTACCTTTGTATATATTAGTTTTCAATAGCTTCTGTAACAAATTACTAAAACTTAGTGACATAAAACAACACAAATATATCACTTTATAATTTGATAAGCTAGAAATCCATCTTGAGTCTTGCTGGGCTAACCTCCAAGATGCAAGCACGGCTTTGTTCCCTTCTCAAGGCTCTAGGTGAGAAGACATTTCTATTAGTATTTCCAAACTTGGAAAGTCCACCCACATTCCTTGGCTTCTGGCCCTTTCCTCTATCTTCAAAGCCAGGTATGTTGCCTCTCTCTGACTTGCTTCTACAATCACATCTTTTTCTCTGTCCTTTTCTGTCTACCTCTTCCATTTTTTTTTTCCAAAGAATTGGTTTATTTTATTTAACTTTTTTAAATGTTTTATTGTTTATTTTTACCAGAAAGGAACTGAGTGAGAGAGAGAGAGAGAGAGAAAGAGAAAGTGAGAAATCAAGCAGCCAGGTCCAAGACTCGAACTGCAATCGGCCATGTGGGAGTCCAGTGCCCCTAACCACCATGCCACCTGCCAGCCCCAACCCCTTTCATTTTTAAACTTGCTTGTGATTATATTGGGCCCACCCAGATAGTTCAGGATATCTCCCCACCTTAACACATTTAACATGAATCACTTCAGCAAAATCCCTTTTGATGCTCCAGGTAACATATTCACAGATTCCAGGAATTAGGACATGAACACTTTTGCAGGCCATTTTTGTTTGCCTACAAGAGTCTGTATATGAAATTTTTTTTTTTTTTTTTTTGAGGATCGCGAGCCACTTTTTTTTTTTTTT
>NW_006198305.1:1271050-1277468 GCF_000334495.1 Tupaia belangeri chinensis
ACAAAGCTCAAACGCGTGTTCCCCGAAAATATAAAAAAAAAAAAAAAAAAAAAAAAAAAAAAAAAACCCACCACTATGAAACATTGATAACACCGTGCCCTCCAAGGTTCTAATCCATGTGGCTGATCATGGGTTCAGATTCCCAGGTTGTCTTTAAAAATGCACAGGGTATCCAGGATAGTGAGAGGGCTGGGAAAACAGAATAGTGACACAGTAAGGCCCTGCTGAGGGTCTCTCTATCTTTCTCTCTCATGTACATGCCCTTTAACATAAAAAAAAAAAAAATTAAAAACACAATTAACAGAGTCAGCAGAAGGCATAATGATTAAGATGCTGGATTCCAACAATGGCCAACTGCAGTTCAAGTCCTGGACCCCTGGACCTGGTGGCTTGCTTTCTCACTTTCTCACTTTCTCTCTCTTTTCTCTCTCTCTCTCTCTCTCTCTCTCTCTCTCTCTTGTGCGTGTGTCACCTACAGCAAATTTAAATAACAATAAATAAAATAAAATAATTATTTTCTTAATAGGTAATTCATCTTTTTTTTTTTTAAGAATTGTTTATTTATTTAATTCCATTAGTAGTTATTTTTTAAGTTGACTAGAGACAGACAGAGAGAAAGGGAAAGCCAGAAAGCAAGCTGCCAGGTCAGGACTCAAATTGCAGTTGGCCATGTGGGAATCTAGCACCCTTATCCACCATGCCATCCACCAGCCCTTAATAGATAATTAAAAAAAAAAAAAACCTCATAATAACAAAGTTGTCATATCACAATAAATATTCTCAATTAATTTTATGGTTAGTAATCAGATGTTCAAAATAAAATCTACCTGGTAACATTTTAAAGTAAGTTAACTACGGAGGTCAAAAATTTTATTTTTATGGGGCCAGCAGGTGACATGGTCGTTAGGGGCTGGGTTCCCACATGGACCACTGCAGTTTGAGTCCCAGACCTGGTGGCTTGCTTTCTCACTTTCTCTCACTCTGTCTCTCGCTCTGTCCCTTACTGGTCAAATAAAGTAAATAAATAAATAAAGTAAAATAATTATTTAAAAAATAAAATTCTTGGAACCAGCAGTTAGTGTAATGGCTATGTCGCTGGACTCCCACATAGTTGACCGCGGTTCGCATCCTGGACCCGGTGGCTTAAAACTCACACCAGGCGCGTGTGCGTGCGTGCCCAAGATCCCGAGAGGAGAATGGAGAAGGGATTGCGGCATGACCATCCCCCCAGGGGGTGATTTCTTGCTTTCTGTCTCTATGTCTCTCTTTATCTGTCTGGCGAGCACACGCGCCCTATAGCGAAAAAAACCTCTCCAAAAAATATAAAATTAAATTATTTTTGCAATATTTTGTTTTGATATAATTTCAAGCTTACAGAAACATTCCAAAAATAGTACACAAGAAACTCCCGCATACCCTTTACTCAGGTTCCTACTTGTTTACATTTTAATCCACTTGTTCTCACTTTCGTTGTGTCTCTTTAATGTGCATATATGTAAATATTTGATGGTAAGCTGCAGACACTATACTACTTTACATCTAAATATTAATACCCAAAGAAGTGTTTCCACAGGGACCAGCAGGTAGCATGGTGGTTGAGGTGCTGAGGTGCTGGACTTCCCACATGGCCAACCACAGTTCAAGTCCCGGACCTGGCGGCTTGCTTTCTCTCTCTCTCTCTCTCTCTCTCTCTCTCTCTCTCTCTTTCTCTCTCTCTTTCTCACTCATGTGAAAGAATAATAATGATAATAAAATAAAATAAAATAATTCTTTTAAAAAAGAAGTGTTCCGAAAGACAGTGTTTTCCACAGTCACAGTAAAATTATCAAAATCAAGAATGTAACACTGGGGGCCAGCCAGTAGCATGGTGGTTAAGGATGCTGGACTCCCACATGGCTGACAGTGGTTCACAACTCAGACCTAGTGGCTTGCTTTCTCTCTTTATCTCTCTTTCTCTCTCTCTCTCTCTCTCTCTCTCTCTCTCTCTCTCTCTCTGGTCAAAGTGAAACAAGTAATAATAAATAAAATTAAAACAAAAAAATTTTTTTTTAAAAAATGTAACATTGGGATCTGACAGTGGCATCGTGGTTAGGGTAGCTGGATACCACATGGTCAACTACTGGGTTATTGGAAAGTCATGACTAATTTTTGCATACAAAAACATAGAGAAATACATTATGACTTTTCTGACAACCCAATACATTGTTCAAGTCCCAAATCTGATGGCTTAAAAAACATACTGGGCACACAGCATGTCCAAAAATCCCAAGAAGGGAATGGAGGATAAGGGATTGCACATGGCCCTCTGGGGGACTGCTTTCTCACTTTCTCTCTCTCACACACACACACCCTATAGAAAATAATTAAAAAAGAAAAGACGCTTGGCACTTATTATCAGAGAAATACAAATCACAACTATATTAAAGGCCATGAGGTGAGGCAGTGGTAGCACAACACTACAATGCTGAACCCATGTGGGAAGATTCTGGGTTTGTGTCCCAAGACTTCACTGTACACACCAGACACACAAACACGTGCCCACAATTTCATGGCTAGGGTGGATCACAGCCATGAGGACCCTGTTCAGAAGATCTTTTTCTCTATCGCTCAAAAAATAAGTAACAAAAAAAAACACAAGGAAATACTACTCAACCCACTAGAACGGCAACAATCAAAATGATGATAGCAAGTGTTTGCAAGGATGTGGAAAAATTGAAATCCGCATACACTCATGTTTCAACCATTTTGGAAAAGAGTCTTACCATTCATTAAGAGGTTAAACATAGAATGACTATGATCCAGCAATTCTACTTCTGGGAATGTACTCAAGAGAAATGAAAATGTCCACATAAAAATCTGTACACAAATGTTCATAAACATTATTCCTAATAACCAAAAAGTGGAAACACCCCATATGCACTCATCAACGAGTGAATGGATAAACAAAATATGGTATATTAACGCAATGGACTATTATTCAGTGTGGTAGGCAAAATAATGGCCTCAAAAATGTCCACACCCCGATCTCTAAAAACCATGAATATGTTATCTTATGTGGCAAAAGGTACTTTGCAGATGTGATTAAGGTTAAGGACCTTGAAATGGAAAGATTACCCTGGATTATCTAGGTGAATACAATCTAATCAAATGAATTCCAGTTGCAGAGAATCAGACAGATGGTAACGTAAAGACCCAAACTTCCACTGCTGGCTTTAAAAATGAATTAAGGAAAACATGAGCAAAAGAATGTGGTGACCTATAGAAGGTGGAAAATGCAAGGAAACAGATTCTCCCGTAAAGTCTTCAGAAATGATGAAGCCCTGTTAACACCTTGATCTTAGACCAGTGAGACCTGCTTGTACTTTTGACCTACAGAATCATAAGTTAATACATTTGTGTTGTTTTCAGCCAAAAAATTTGTACTTGTTGCAAGAAAAAATAAAAAAAAAAATTATTTTTGAAATAAGAAGAAATGAATTACTAATGCATGCTACAACATAGACAAGCCCTGAAAACACTATGCTGAGAGTTCAAGAAAAAGAAAATTTACAAAAGCACACATGTATGAGTCCTTTTAGTAGGTGCTAGGACTGGAGGGTTTGGAGAAAAATAGAAAGGGAGGAACTACTAACGTATATGAGGTCTTTTGGAGGAGTGATGAAAACGTTCTAAAAATTTATTGATGTAATAATTGTATAATTCAATGAGTATACTAAAAAGCACCTGAAGGCAGTACGAGGATTATATGGTACATAAATTATATCTATATCTATAAAATTATTCAAGAAAGAAAGAAACCTCATTTTAAAAAACCACAGGTGGCATGGTGGTTAATGTGCTGGATCCCACATGGCCAACTCCACAGTCTGAGTCCTGGACCCAGCGGCCTGAAAAACAAGCCAGGCATGTGGGTATCTTGCCCAAAATCCCAAGAATGCAGGAGAAGGAATCATGACATGGCCATCCCCCTGGGAGGTGATTTCTCACTTCCCTTGTCTGTCTCTTTCTCTGTGGTGAGCACACAGGCCCTATGGCAAAAAATAAAAACAAAACAAAAAACAAAGGCAGATGGCATGGTGATTAAAGGCAGAGGGCATGGTGATTAAAGCTGCCGAACCCTACACACTGCCTGTTCAAGTCCAGATCCGGTGGCTTGAAAAATATGCAAGGTGCATATGTGTGCATATCCAAGATTCCAAGAAGAAAACGGAGAAGAAAGGGATGCAGTGTAGTCATCCCCCCTAAGAGGCTGTTTTATCACTTCTCCTTTTTGTCTCTCTGGCTCTCTCTAGTGAGCACACGAGCCCTACAGCAAAATTTAAAAGAAAAAGAAAAACCTGTAGTTTTTCTTACAGTGTAGTAACAAAATTCTTATCCTGGCAAATGCTAACAATCTGCTTGAGAAACCATGGAAACTAAAGAAATGTACAGTAAAACACAGGTAGGCCCAGCCTCAGTGGCACAGGTGGCAGCATGCTGAAGAGCACTAAAAGCCACATGGCCAACCACAGGTTTGGATCCCAAGTCTATCTTGGGGACTAAGCATCCAAGATCCTAATGAGTCTAAAGACAGAAGAGGGAATCACTGTCTCCTTTTCTCTTTCTTTGTCTCTCTCTTATGCATGCATAGGTGCTCCTAAGCATAAAAAATAAATAAATAAATAACAACAACAACAACAAAAAAAACCACACTCACACAAAACATGCAGGTGGCATGGAGGTTAAAACACTGAGTCCCAGAAGACAACTATGCAGTTCAAGTCCCAGATTCAGTGGCTTGAAAATCATACTGGGCACATGTGTGTGCATGCCCAAAATCCTAAAAGAAGACTAGAGGAAAAGGGATTATGGAGTGACCATTACCCCCTTGGGGTGATTTCTCACTTTCCCTCTCTGTCTCTCTATGGCAAACATGCACACCCTATACCAAAATCTAAAAAACAAAAAAGAAATGCTTCTCCAAATTATAATGTTCTTCATCTTTTACCTTACATAATTTTATATCTGGATTCAACTTCTTAAGTTCTTCATTTGGAACTGGATTACTTCTTCCTGGTGGTATAAACTTTGGTTTTTTAAAGGAATTTCCCTGCAACTGACTTGGTGCTGCAGACCGTCTCATATTCAGCAATACTGACCTAAAAAAAAACCAAACAGAAATCATCCATAAATCTCATTAGAATAATTTCCAACTATAAAAGTAGCTCATCAATATAACCATGTCTTTTTTTCCCCTTTTTTTAAGAATTGTTTCGTGTGGTAGACGCATGGTGGTTACAGCACTGGACTCCCACATGGCTGACCATAGTTCAAGTCCTAGACCTAAACAGCTTCCTATCTCTCTCTCTCTGGTCAAAATGAAAAATCATCAGGGACCAGCAATTAGCATAATGGCTATGTCGCTGGACTCCCACGTAGTCGACCACGGTTTGCGTCCCGGACCCGGTGGCTTAAAACTCACGCCGGGTGCATGTGCGTGCGTGCCCAAGATCCCAAGAGAATGGAGGAGAAGGGATTGCGGCGTGGCCATTCCTCCTGGGGGGTGATTTCTCGCTTTCTGTCTGTCTCTCTGTCTGTCTGGTGAGCGCATGCACCCTATAGCGAAAACCTCTCAGAAAAAAAAAATCAAATAAATTAAATTTAAAATGTTTAATTTATTTAACTTTATTCGTTCATTTATTTATTTATTCATTTATTCATTTTAATTTGAGCAGAAAGGGAGAGAATGAGAGAGGGGGAAACTGAGAAAGCAAGCTGCCCAGTCCGGGACTCAAACCTCAGTCAGCCATGTGGGAATCCAACGCCCCCAACTACCATACTACCTGCCAGCCCCAACAATTATTTTATTGAAGTTGACCAGAGAGAGACAGAAGGAAATAAACTTTTTTAAAAAGGGAAGGAGGAAAAGCAGGTGGTGTGGTGGTTTGAGGTGCTGGACACTCCCACGTGGCCGACCATGGCTCAAGTCCCAGACTGGTGGCTTGCTTTCTCACTTTCTCTCCCTCTCTCTCATCTCTCGCTGGTTGTTGTAGAGTGTAACTGAATGAACAACCACCAAAGCCAGATTAAGGTTAAAGAGAGTCTTTATTAGCTAGCCAGCGACTACAGTTCTGATTCTCTGCCCCTGAGCCTCAGGCTGTAGTCGTTGGCCCCCTAATAGACTCCCTTTAACATTTTCTGGCTTTGGTGGTTGTTCATTCCGTTACACTCTACAACACTGGGAGGCCCCAGCGAGATTTGGGAACCTTAGAGTGGCCAAACAATGCCCCAAGGAGGACATTGCTTACACCCTGTCCTGGGTCTCAAGAGGGGTAAGGAAGCCTCACAAACACAAATCAAAAACTGGAGTCACTTGTGGCTCCTGAATCTAGTAAGATTCTTGTTATCTTGGGTTGAGAACTCTCTTGGTGGGACTTTT
>NW_006198305.1:1277640-1279182 GCF_000334495.1 Tupaia belangeri chinensis
GAACCACGGTCGACTACGTGGGAGTCCAGCGACATAGCCATTACGCTAACTGCTGGTTCCCTAGTAAGATTCTTGTTATCTTGGTTTGAGAACTCTCTTGGTGGGACTTTAGGAGGGCTGGACACAGCAGAACCTCCAGGTCCTTGGGCCCAAGTGTGACGGCACTTCAGGTCCTTGATGACAGTGATCTCTGGGTGCACTGTCTTTCTTTGTCTTGTCCTTGTCATCCCTATCTTCGTCCAAATGGGACAGTACCAGTCATCACCCTGCTTATCTTTGGGTGCACTATCTTGATTTGTCTCGTCTTTGTCAGTCTTGTTTTAGTCAAGATGGGTCAGGGACAGTCATCAGTCTGTTCATCTAAATGTGCCCTCCCCCCCCCAACTGTTTTCTAGATCACTTTCAGGACTTTCAACACCAGACTGAGGATTATGATGTATCTATGTAAATTGCCTTATTAGTGACAAAGTAACTCCAGGGAAATTGGCTCTTACAGTCCTGATGTGTGTTTGCATCCATACATATAATATGTCATGCTACATACTATATGTTATATGTCTGTATAAAAAGGCCTTAAAATTGGTTTATAAAAAAGAACACTCATAAATATTGGTTTAAATGATTTTCAAGTTAATATAACTTTAATAAATTACCTAGTTTCAAATGTAATTTAAAAAGATTAATAAGTAAAAGTCTTCACAATTGCCAACATATCTTTTGTCTAGGTTTTTATTAATCAAACAACATGTTTATCTTAATATGCTTGGTTTAAGGCCCTGCGCCAGGGCTGCGACCGGCGGGGGGACTTGCGCAGGCCCTCCCGGGCTCAGCGCGTGCCCCCCCCCAAGGCGGCGTCAGGTGCCACCCCCCCCCCACTCTCCAGGGCCATCGCCTCTGGGCCAGCAAGCTGAAGCTGAAAACAAGGATTAAGAACTTACAACTATAAGCAACAGATGTCTTAAACCAATTTTTTTTTTTTTAAAGCCTTTACTTCTGAGACATAATGAAAAAAATTTCACAGGTACACAAGGAAATGTAAAACATGATCATAGTTGAGTGAAGACAGTCTAACCAGAAAGCTTTAATGCTGGTCAGCTAATGTTGGAGCTGAAATTCTGGGAGTGTGACATGCTGCAGGGCTGACAGGAATGGTAATTAGTATTCCTCCCCTTCTTCCTCACCTTCTCCTTCAACAGAATCCACACCAACCTCCTCATAATCCTTCTCAAGGGCAGCCATGTCCTCTCGGGCCTCAGAAAACTCTCCTTCCTCCATCCCCTCACCTACGTACCAGTGAACGAAGGCACGCTTGGCATACATCAGGTCAAACTTGTGGTCCAGGCGAGCCCAGGCCTCAGCAATGGCTGTGGTGTTGCTCAGCATGCACACAGCACGCTGCACCTTGGCCAGGTCTCCCCCGGGCACCACAGTGGGAGGCTGGTAGTTAATGCCAACCTTGAAGCCAGTGGGGCACCAATCCACAAACTGGATGGGGCGCTTGGTCTTGATGGTGGCAATGGCAGGATTGACCTACTTTGGAAC
>NW_006198305.1:1279512-1279748 GCF_000334495.1 Tupaia belangeri chinensis
TTAGTGTGTTGTGATGATGCTCAGGGAATGAGTGTTAGGTAATATAATTTAATAAAAAAAAAAAAAGTAGGAGGAAAAAAAAATGCACATTTGATGACTGCAGCGAGCTGTATGGACACAGCTGGGTACTACTTTATAGTATGTTCATTCTACTCACTGGGGTTTATGCCTAGGGTCAGACTTGGGTACATGTATAGGTATGTGTCAGCTGTGCTAGCTATTGGATATATTTAGAC
>NW_006198305.1:1279850-1299454 GCF_000334495.1 Tupaia belangeri chinensis
GCAAGGTATGCAAGATGTAAGAATTGGAAAATTACTTGCTGAGAACATGTATGTTGATGTGCTTGATTGAACCAATGCACAGTGTATTTTGGATGGAAAATTCATTGGTGTGTTGTGATGGTATATAGTGAATTAAGGTAGAAAATAAAAATTAAAAAAAAAAAAATCTCGTCGAGTGTTTTGTGTGCCCACTTGGTTTAATAAAACAGGTAGTACTTATGTGTTATATGTTACTTTTTCTGTTTTTAGTTTCAGTACAAACAAAAGATCTTTGACCTCAATGTATCTCTTGGATGTTTACAGAGGGACCCTGAAACATCCAAAAGAGAGATGTTAAATAATCAGACTTCTTATTTATATGCTAAATAAAAACAAAAAACATTGTCAAATTAAATCATTCTCATTTTAACCACCATACCACTGGCAAGCCCAAATAATCAGTAACTCAGTCATTTTTGGTTTTTTTCCTGAGTTTTTTTTAATTTATTCCAAATTTTTACAATGAAAATGTTACCTTTGTAATAAAGAAAGTGCCATTAGATTTTGGTTTTTTTTTTTTAGGTTTTTGCCATAGAGTGCATTGGCTCACCAGAGAGACAGTGAGAGGAAAAGTAAGCAAACACCCGCCAGGAGTATGGCAATGCCACAATGCCTTTTCCTCCATTCTCCTGGGATTTTGGTCACACATGCATATATGGCCCAACATGATTTTCAAGCTGCCACATCCATGGTCAGCCAAGTGAAAGTCCCACTTTAACCACCATGCCACCTGCTGGCCTGCCATCAGATTTTTTTTTTAGTTACCATATTTCATCAAATCTAAAATGCTTGAGCAGGCAGGTGATGCGGTGGTTAAGGGTGCTGGACTCCCACATGGCTGACTGTGGTTTGAGTCCCAGTCCTGGTGGCTTCCTTTCTCACTTTCCCTCTCTCTCGCTCTGTCCCTCCCTGGTCAAATTAAAATAAGTGAATAAATAAGTAAAGTTAAATAAAATAATTCTTTCTAAAAAAATCTAAAATGCTGTGGGGACCAACAGGTGGCATGGTGGTTAAGGCACTGGACACTCCCACAAAGCCAACCCTAGTTCAAGTCCTGGACCTGGTAGCTTGCTTTCTCACTTTCCTCTCTCTGTGTCTCATTCTGGTCAAATTATAAAATAAAAAAAAAAAAAAAAAAAGAATAAATAAAATAAATAATTCTTTTAAAAAAATTTAAAGGGAACAACAGCTGGTGTGGTGGTTAAAATGCTGGACAGTGTGCATGTATTTCTCTCTCTGGTCAAATTAAAAAATAAATTAAAAAAAAAAAGAAAATACACTTAAAAAAAAAATCTAAAATGCTGTCAAATGTAAGGTATACCATTTATATTATGTATCCCAGAAAAAAGTTCGGTCAGTTAAGCTGTGCTATGCCATCACTGCTGGTTAGACAGTTCTCAATTACAGCATGTTAAAATGATGAAATACATAACATATTTGATAATAAGCTTTTACATAGTTTTGAAGATTATAGTTGTCACTCTCTACTGTTTCTTATTCATGGACAAAATAGATCTCTTTTAGCAAAATCTTAGAGCAAATTATGAAGGAGGGGTTTGTGACCACTTTAAAGCAGTATGTATTATTACCACAGATCAATACAGATTTTGTCTAACCAAGTCATGCCAAAATAACTTCAGCAGACTCATTTCCTTTTTATAGTAGATAAGCAGAGTATAAAGGGTCTCCAAAAAGCTTATAAAAGGGCCAGCCCTATGAGATCCCATATGGCCAACCGTAGCTCAAGTTCCAGCCTTAGAGGCCTGAACAACATGCTAAACAGGTGTGTATGCATCCTCAGAAATCTGACAGGATGTAGAAATGGAGAAGGGACTTGGTATGACCATGCCTCACTGATGGCTACTTTCTTTTTTTTTAGTATTTGTTTTTTCTGTAGTTTGCTAAAGGGCTTGTATGCTCACTGGAAAGAGAGAGAGAGAGAAACAAAGAAATCACTTCCCAAAGGATGACCACGTCGCAATCCTTTCTCCTTCGTTTTTCATTTTCCTGAGGATTTTGGACACATAAGCACGCCTGGCATGTTTTTTCAGCCACTAGGTCTGGGACTTGAACTGCAAAGTCTGTCATATGGAATTCAGTGCTTTAACCATACCACTACCTGCTGGCCCAAAGGGTGCTTTCTCCCTCTCCTCTCCCTGCTAATCCCCTCCCTAGCGAGCACACATGCTGCCAACAAAGGAAAAAAAGTTGGATGAAAAATGGCTTCTTCCACAGGAGGCCTACATGCTGCCGCTTGTGCCACCACCATGTCTCTAGGGATCCCTGAGAAGTTCCAACACATTTTGTGAGTACTCAATACCAATATCTATGGGCGGCGGAAAATAGCCTTTGCCATCACTGCCATTAAGGGTATGGGGCGAAGATATGCTCATGTGGTGTTGAGGAAAGCAGACACTGACCTCACCAAGAGGGCAGGAGACCTCAGTGAGGATGAGGTGGAACATGTGATCACTATTATGCAGAATCCACGCCAGTACAAGATCCCAGACTGGTTCTTGAACAGGCAGAAAGATGTAGTAAAGGATGGAAAGTACAGCCAGGTTCTGGCCAACGGTCTAGACAACAAGCTGCGTGAAGACCTGGAGCGACTGAAGAAGATACGGGCCCATAGAGGGCTGCACCACTTCTGGGGCCTTCGGGTCCGAGGTCAACACACTAAGACAACTGGCCGTCGTGGCCGTACTGTGTGTGTGTCCAAGAAGAAATAAGTCTGTAGGCCTTGTCTGTTAATAAATAGTTTATAAACCTATGAAAAAAAAATGCATAGTACTGAATTATTGGAAAAGTCATAATGTATTTTTGTATGGCATGGTTGTTAAGGCAGCGGGTGGGGGTGCGGGGGTCCCACACAGGCAACTGCAGGATTCAAGTCTCAGACTCTGGTGGCTTGAATAAAACAAGTGTGCATGCCCAAAATCCATAGAAGAGAATAGAGAGGGGATTGCAGCATGCCCACCCCACACCAGAGGGATGATTTCTCATTTTCTTTCTCCCCCTCTCTGCAGCAAGCACACACTCCCTAAAGCGAAAGATAAAAAATAAAAAACAAATGCTAGAAAATAAACAGTATAAAGCTATGTAAGAATTTCAAAAAAATTTAAACCAAAATAAATTCATACTCTAATTCTATTTTTCGATGAACTTTTTGAAGTCACCTCATATTACACGTCTGTGGATCTGTAACTGACACTTTAAAACTGGCAAAAGCTAACGCCAACAAGATAAGAGGTAAATATACCCTGCATTTGGATCCATTTTTCTTTTCTTTTTTCTTTTTTTTTTTTTTCATTTGCTATAGAGCATGCACTTTCTGGAGAAAGCGACAAAGCAACCCCCAGGAAGATAGCCACATCTTCCATCCTCCTCTCAGGACTCTGGGCACACTCACACATGCACCTGGCGTGCCTTTCTAGCCACCAAGTTCAGACTTGAACCTCACAGTCAGCCATGGGGATTCAGATGCCCAACCACTGGCTGGCCCTGGATCACGTTTTTAATAGTCAAATAAAATAGAACAATAGGAAGTTCAGATAAAACGCTGAAGTCTACTTACACTAATAAATTCTCAATAATACTAATTAAAATAACATGTTCACAGAACCAGCAGGTGGCACAGTGGTTAAGGCATTGGACTCCCACATGGCTGATCACGGTTTAAGTCCCAGACCTAGAGGCTTGAAACACTCCAGGCATGTGTGTATGCGTACCTAAAATCTCAAGAAGAAAATGGACGAAAAGGGATTGCAGCGTGGCCATCCTCTCTGGGGGGTGATTTCTCACTCTCTCTCTGTCTCTCTCCAGCAAGTACACACGTCCTACAGCAAAAATCTCTCTTGAAAACAACAAAAAAAAAATGAGGGACCAGCAGTTGGCGTAATAGCTACGTCACTGGTCTCCCATGCAGTTGACCACAGTTCGAGTCCTGGACCCAAGGGCTTAAACTCACACAGGGCGTGTGGGGGTGTACCCCAGATCCTGAGAGAACGGATTGAGGCGAACGGATTGCCCCTGGGGGGGTGATTTTTTATTTTCTGTCTCTCTGCCTTTCAGGCAAGCTCACAGGCCCTATAGCAAAAACCTCTCCCCCCCCCCAAAAAAATAATAATGTTCACATCTTGAAATGTAGTATGTCTTATTCTCTACATTAATCAGACTTCTCTGTAATGCTGTGAAATTTTTGAAAGATATTTTGTTGAAAGGAATACTACAAAAATACAACAGCTCTAAGTATCAACAGTAGAAATGAAGGAAACCCATATACAGTTCAAATTCTGTTACTTAAGGGATACTTAACTTTGGGCAAGCTCTTTAAACCTTCTAAAAAACCGGGAACCAGCAGTTAGCGTAATGGCTATGCTGCTGGACTCCCACGTAGTCGACCGCGGTTCGCGTCCTGGACCCGGTGGCTTAGAACTCACGCCGGGCGCGTGTGCATGCGTGCCCAAGATCCTGAGAGGAGAATGGAGGAGAAGGGATTGCAGCGTGACCATCCTCCCCTGGGGGGTGATTTCTCACTTTCTGTCTCTATGTCTCTCTCTGTCTGTCTGGCGAGCACACGCGCCCTATAGCAAAAACCTCTCCAAAAAAAAAAAGCAATTTCTCCATTTGTAACATAAATAATGGACTAGAAGATAAAATTTCTTTCAGCATTAAATTCCAAGAATCACTACCCTAAACTCTTCTACTCTCATGCCTGACTTAATATTTCACCCCTACTATTTATTCTAAATGAATTTGAGGATGCAGGCTTATGAGAAGCAGTGCAGCAGTGGTTAAGAAAACAGACTCTGGCACCTTGGCTAGACTCCTAACCCTACTACTTAAACAGGACCCTGAATTTCCATCAAGCCATCTAATTTGCCGATATATTTCAAAGTAAACTGCAAAAGGTCAGCTTTGCAGTGTAGTGAAACGCCATACACAAAAAGCCAGATGCCACAGAACAACCAGTTTGAATTTTGGCCTGTTTTGAAAAACACACTGGGCACATATGTGAGTGCCTAGAACCTTTTTTTGTTTAAGAGATTTCTGCTATAGTGTACATGTGCTCGCCAGAGACAGAGACAGAAAGCGAGGAATCACCCCAAGGGAGGATGGCCCTGCCACAATCCCTTCTCCTCCATTCTCCTCTCAGGATCTTGGGCATGCACACACACACACCCAGCATGAGTTTCAGTCGCAGGGTCTGGGGAAACGCAGTCATCTACACGGGAGTCCAGTGACATAACCATTACGCCATCTGCTGGTCCCAGTGCCTACAATCTTTTTTTTTTTTTTTTTTGAGGTTTTTGCTGTAGGGTGCATGGGCTCGACAGAAAGCGAGAAATCACCATTTGGGGGGATGGCCACGCCACAATCCATTCTCCTATCGGGATATTGGGCACACACACACATGCGCCCAAAGTAAGTTTAAACCAACAGGTCCAGAACTTGAAACACTGTCGACTACATGGGAGTCCAGCAACATAGCCATTACACCAACTGCTGGCCCCAATCTTAACAAAATGGAGGAAAAAGGATTATGGCACCACCATGCCCTACCGGAGTGGTTTCTCTTTCTCTCTCACTAGTGAGCACTCACACCACTGACAATTAAAAAAAATAAATACATAACAAAGTAAACTGCAGAAATCAGTAAATTTTCCCAAAAATACTTCAGAGTTCTTATTAATTTGCATTTATCTTTTTTTAGAATTATTTAATTTTATTTATTTATTTACTTAAGTTGCTATAGGGTACATGTGCTCAACAGAGAGAGAGAAAAAGAAAAATCAAGTCACCAGGTACAGGACTTGAAGCCCAGTCAGCCATGCGGAAGTCCAGTATCTTATCTACCATGTCATGTGCTGGACCCCTTACTGCCGTTTTTTGTGATTTTTTTTTTAAGTATTTTATTTAACTTTCTTTTTCTTTCTCTCTCTCTCTCTTTCTCTCTCTCTCTTCCTCTATCTATCTATGTCTATCTATCTATCACCTATCTATCTATCTGTCTATTTCACCAGATAGGGACAGAGTGAGAGAAAGAGAGAGAGGGACAGAGTGACAAAACAAATCACCAGGTCTGGGACTCAAAGCCTGGTTGGCCATGTAGGAGTCCAGTGCCCTTAACCACCACGCTACCTGCCAGCCCCAACCCCTTACTACTTTTTAAATTAGTGTTATTTGGACTGTTATCTCAGGCCCTAGAAATAAAGCCATTTGACACACACTGCTGTGATGCTGTGACTTCGATGACTTATGTAACATGGTAGGCCTCCCTACTAAAATGACAAGACCAGGCTGACAACACATTCTGTAGCCCTAGATACCTGGCAACAGTGTAGTAATTAAGAACAGTTTTGAGGGGACCAACAGTTGGCATAATGGCTTTATCACTGGACTCCCATATAGTCGATCACAGATTCGAGTCCCGGACTCAGTGGCTTAAACTCATGCCAGGCGCATGTGCATGCATGCCCAAGATCCCAAGAGAATAGAGAAGGGACTGTGGCATGGCCATGCCCCCAGGCGGGTGATTTCTCGCTGTCTCTGTCTTTCTGGGAGGTGCATGCATGCTGTAGCAAAAACCTCTTAAAAAAAAAAAAAAAAAAGAATAGTCTTGGGGCCAACAGGTGGTGTGGTGATTAATGGCACTGGATTCCCATACAGCTGACCATGGTTCGAGTCCCAGACCCAGTGGCTTGCTTTCTCGCTTTCCCTTTCTCTGTCTCTCTCTCTCTCTCTCTCTCTCTCTGGTCAAATTTAAATATAATAGTTATAACAAATAGAATTAAATAAATCCTTAAAAAAAAAAGGCTTGTTGGGACCAGTAGGTGGCATGGTGGTTAATGCACTGGACCCCCATGTGGCTGACCGTAGTTCAAGTCCCAGACCTGGTGGCTTGCTTTCCCACTTTTCCTTTCTCTCTCTCTCTCTGTCTCTCTCTGGTCAAACTACAAAAAATAATAATAATCAATAAAACAAGTAACTGTTTTTTAAAAACCAGTCTTAAAAATAAATGCCTGAATGTAAATCTGTACAAACATTTTCTTGCGTGTAATCTTGCAGTTTACTTCTTTTTGTCTCAGTTTCCTCAGCTTTAAAAGAGGGCATAATCACTAACATACAGGACTACTGAGAGGATTAAATACCTTGCACATTTAGAACAAAGCTTGATGTACTCAGTATTACCTGTACTTTTACTATCTACAATTATTGGGTGTTTAATATATAAGGTTCTACGAAAATAGATGATGAAAGTCCCTTGAGAGGAAAAGAGAAGGATGTAGCCTGGCATACAGGATCATGACCATAATATATAAGATTGTTTGTGCTTTGAAGAGGAGAGGGTGTGTGCAACCACCAAACTTCTAGGAATGCAACAACTTAAATAAAACTTCACCAAAAACAAGCAACAGACCTTCCTGCTGTTTCCGCTTTTCGACTTTCAACGTTAGGCAAATAATTATTTCAACTGAGGCCTGAAGTTGCTCCTATGACTTAGGAAAACAAACACAAACACACACAAGCAGAAACCTACCTACAAAATTTTCTCTGAAATAACTAATTAAAGAGTTTAATGGGAGGGGGATCTGATCAGTGACGAAGTTAAAAATCCCTCACAGAAGACTCTAGCTGTTACGCAGCATTTGCACCAGGGAAGCTGTTTCCCAGCGGAGGAGCTCAGATCCGCCTTGCGGGAAAGAGAAGCAAACGCTACAGCAGTCAGCGCACCAATCCGCGCCAATGCAGAACCGCTTTTTGGGGGCGTCCCACATTAACGCGCACGCCCACCACGCCCACCTCCCGCCCTCCACTCCAGGCCCAGCAGAACCAACAGCCCCTGACCGCCGTCGCACTTCGGGTGGTGGCTCCGGGGTCGGCGGCAGCGCCCTTCTCCCTGGAAGGCCGTCACCCATCTCCCTACCCCGCCACGAACCCACAAGTCATCACAGCCTCCCGAGCCTGCCCCTCCAGAGACGCACCAGCGAGGATCTGAGAAGCCCGGCACCCAACGAAGAACAGCGGGTCAACACCCACACCACCAGAGCCGCTCAAGGCTCCCGCCTCAGCGCAGCCAATCACAGACGAGCTCACCGCGCATGCGCGTTACCTCCGCTACGGCGCCTCGCCCGGCCCATTCCGCTTGGATGACCTTTTTTGCATCACTGTAAATGTAGTCCTTCCTTCAAAAACGTTCGAGTTCAGTTCCGGTTTTCTGTTCGAACAACGACAAAAACGTATTGGTTTGGTATGTACAATCGGACCCAGATGTAGAATGCTGAGAATACAAACCTCACAGTCCACATGGGCAAGTAATAAATAAGTTGTAATTCGGTGTGTAACTGTGATAACAAAAATGTGAGTGTGCGACGCACAGGTACCAATCCTTTGTTAGGTATTCATAATTCAGGAAAAATTGACTTGGTGCCTGCCATCTGCGAGATATTTTCTAAATCCCGTTGCAGTGACGAGGCAGGGTTGGTGTATGGTAAAAGAATTTACCAGAGATAAAAATCTAAGTAGAGGGGCCAGCAGTTAGCGTGGTGGGCTATGTCGCTGAACCCCAGCAGTTAGCGTGATGGCTATGTCGCTGAACCCCCATGTAGCCGGCCGCGGTTCGAGTCCTGGACCCGGTCGCTGGAATTCACGACGGGCCTGTGTGCGTGCGTGCCCAAGATCCTGAGAGAGGATGGAGAAGAAGGGATTGTGGTGTGGCCATCCCCCCTGGGGGAGTGATTTCTCCCTTTCTGTCTCTCTGTCTCTCACTGTCTTTCTGGTGAGTGCACACACCCTATAGCAAGAAAACCTCTCAAAAAAGAAAAAAAAAAATGTAAGTAGAAGTTAGGTTTACTAGATCTTTTTGGAGAATGTTGAGAAGGAGACCTAAGCAGGTTCTTGCCTCGTGGCAGGGAGGTCCTTGTTTTTCTTATTTATGTTTTTGCCAGGAGGAGCTTGAGAGAGAGAGAGACAGAGAGAGATCACACACACACATACACACACCAGGGAGAAATTGACCGCCCTGCAATCCCTACTCCTCCATTCTTCTCTAGGGATTTTGGGCAGGTACGTACCCACGTCCAGCTGGATTTTCGAGCCACTGGATCTGGAATGCAAACGGGGTATATGCCATGTGAGAATCCAACGCCTTAATCACCAGGACAATCTACTGGCCATGGCAGAGAGGTCTTTTACAGTTTCAATCACAACAGAAAGGGTAAGGATAAACTTTGCAAAGGTCTGGATGGGGAGCTGGTCTTTCTCAGCAAAGTAAAGCATACAACAGCTGCAGGGATTGGCGGAAGTGGTACCAGAGGGGGGTCAGAACTTCTGTTTCCCCTTTGTAAAACCTTACTGGGAGAAGAGAAGGGGCAGGCTTTTTCTTGGGTCCTTTTATTAATTTGAGCAGGTTTAGTTATTTCCTTAAGTAAGGCTCATCTTGGACTCTCTTATTAACCCTCTCTTGCATATATTCTTATGAACTCTCCACATTTGTATTGGGTTTTGGAAATATAAAAATTAATAAACAACTGGGTTGGCGAGTGACAGACAGTGTTTTAAAGCAGGTGGATGCGACATGGCCATAGCACTGTTTGGGTCCTGGACCTGGTGGATTGAGAAACATGACTGACCACGTATACATGCATATACATGTATGCCCAAAATCCAGAGAAGAGAATGAAGGAGAAGGTATTGTGGTGTGGCCATCGACCTGAGGGATTACTTTCTCACTTTGCCACTCTCCCTCGCTTTCTGTCTCTCTCCGGCCAGCTTACCCATGTTATAACAAAAACTAAAAAAAAAATAATAATCATAATAAGTGATCACTGGACTCTCAGAAAAGAGGCACTTCAAGACTTAGAAAAGCAATTCAAAGATTTTAAGCAAGGAAGTGATACCATTCAGTGCGTATTTAATGAGCACCTCCCCAGTGCTAAGCAATGAAAGTCTGGAGCCCCTGAGAAATGTGGAATTGGGAAGATAAGTCTGAGAGAGTGTGGATAAAGGTCATTCGTTGAGTTTTATGCAACTGTTCAAAATAATTAAAAGCTAAAAAATACCAAGGATTTAATGAAAATGTAAAAACCATGGGAAGTTTATTGTGCTACTGGTAGAGGTATAAAGAGATAATCACTTATAAGAGTAATTTTGGGGACCAGCAGATGGCGTAATGGTTAAGTTGCTGGACTCACATTTAGTCAACCGTGGTTTGAGTCCCAGACCCAGTGGTTTAAAACTCATGCCAGGCGCATGTGCATGCATGCCCAAAATCCCGAGAGAATAGAGGGATTGCAGTGTGGTCATACCTCCTGGGAGGTGATTTCTCCCTTTCTGTCTGTCTCTTTGGCAAGCACACGCATACTATTCAAAATCTCTCTCTTAAAAAAAAAAAAAAAAAAAAAGAATTTAGGGCCAGCCAGTGGCAATGGTTGTTAAGGTAGCTGATCCCACATGGCCGACTGCACAGTTCTATTCCCAGAGGTAGCAACTGAGAAACAAACCAGGTACATGTGTGAGCATCCCAAAACCTCAAAAAGAAGAAAAATGGGGAAGGGATTGTAGCATGACTATTCTCTATGGGAGGTGTTTTCTCACTTTCTCTCTGGTGAGTGCATGCATCGTCTGGCAGGAAAAAAAAATTAACAGTATCTAATAAAAGGGAAAATGAGCTTAAGGAGTTTTACCCTGAGGACTTTTTCCAGTTTTGAAGATGTACTTCACAGTTTGAGTTGTGCTTTTACAGTTCCCAAGGCCAGAGTTACAAAAAAAATAGAATCTGAGGCCTACCAAGTTTGAGCAACCTAGTAAACCACACCACCACTTTATGTGTTGGGACACAGAAGGAAATAAGACTAAGAAATACACCAGTCCTCATAGTGTCTGCAGCCTACATTGTCATCTGGAAAGTCCAGAAAATCTAAAACAGATTTGGCTAAAAGTATCCTGCAGCTGTTGGGAGTCCAGCTGAGTCTCAGTCCAATGCCAAACAGTGTTCATAATCCTCCAGAGGAGGAAAAGTGGGTGAGATACTGTGGTGATCCTAAACCAAAGCCAGCTGCAACCCAGCAAGGCGGATGGGCCTTGTGTCTGGCCCCTAGACTTTGAGCTTTTGACTTGATGCTAGAATAAGTTGGGATTGGAGGCCACTGGGATGGAATGTGTTTTAGTCAGTTTTTCTGTTATTACTGAGTTATCACAGACTGGCTAATTTATAAAGGATAAGGTTTAAGACAGCCACAGCAGCATAGCAGTAATATAACACTCCACAACACCGAGGCCACATAGGAAGGTCTCAGATTTGCATCCTGACACCTCCCTGTGCATCCTGGGCCCGTGTGTACCTATGATCCTAGCTTGCTGGGGCAGGGGGAGTATGGTTGTGATATGAAGGCCCCATAAGGAGTGCTTGTCTTTTCTTTTGTTGTCTCCCATTCTCATGGAAGAAATAAATATTTGAAAATAGAGGTCTATTCAGTTCATGGTTCAGAAGGTCCACATCTGAGAGGCCACATCTGGTTAGGACCTTCTTATTAAGGGTACTCCACAGAATGCTGAGGTGGTGAAGGACATCTTTTTTTTTTTTTTTTGGAGAGGTGTTTTGTTTTTTGTTCTTTTGTTTTTTTTCCTGTAGGGCGCATGCGCTCACCAGACAGACAGAGAGACAGAAAGCGAGAAATCACCTCCTGGGGGCGATGGCCATGCCGCAATCCCTTCTCCTCCATTCTCCTCTCAGGATCTTGGGCACGCACGCACACGCGCCCAGCGTGAGTTTAAGCCACCAGGTCCAGGACATGAACCATGGTCAACTACGTGGAAGTCCAGCGACATAGCCATTACGCTAATGACTGGTCCCAAGTGGTGAAGGACATCTTGACAAGAGTGTGTGTAAGCTCTAATATGTCTCCTTCTTTTAAAGCCACCAGTATTCAGTCACGGAACCCCCACCACCACCACCTTATTGACTAATCCTAATCACCTCCCAAAGGCCCCACTGCTTAATACCATAGTCAAAGTAAGTTTTTATACCATTATGATAGCAACCAAATTTCAATATATGCATTTTTTTTTTTTAGAGGTTTTCACTATAGGGCGGGTGCGCTCGCCAGACAGAGAGAGACATAGAGATAGAAGGCGAGAAATCACCCCCCAGGGGGGATGGTCACGCCACAGTCCCTTCTCCTCCATTCTCCTCTCGGGATCTTGGGCCCACACACACACGCCCCCGGCGTGAGTTTTAAGCCACCGGGTCCAGGATGTGAACCGTGGTCAACTACGTGGGAATCCAGCGACATAGCTGTTACGCTAACTGCTGGTCCCAACATACGCATTTCTGAAGGACACAAACCATAGCTGAGTGAATGTGTTTTTGTATGTGAGAAAGAAATAAATTTAGGGGGCTAAGAACAGGAGAAGGGATTGTAGTGTGGCCATCCACCTGGGGGGTGATTTCTCACTTTCTGTCATTCTGGAGAGTGCGCGTGCCCTACAGCAAAAAAAAACTCTCTTCAAAAAAAAAAAAGTGGGGGACCAGCAGTTAGCGTAATGGCTATGTTGCTGGACTCCCATGTAGTCGACCGTGGTTCGTGTCCTGGACCCGGTGGCTTAAAACTCACGCCGGGCATGTGTGCCTGTGTGCCCAAGATCCTGAGAGGAGAATGGAGGAGAAGGGACTGTGGCGTGACCATCCCCCCTGGGGGGTGATTTCTCGCCTTCTATCTCTATGTCTCTCTCTGTCTGGCGAGCGCACATGCCCTATAGCGAAAACCTCTTAAAAAAAAAAAAAAGTGTCTATGTGTTGAAAACTTAATCCATCTGGGGAACCAGCAGTTAGCGTAATGGCTGTCACTGGACTCCCACATAGTCGACCGCGGTTCGCGTCCTAGACCCGGTGGCTTAAAACTCACGCCAGGCGCGTGTGCGTGCGTGCCCAAGATCCCGAGAGGAGAATGGAGGAGAAGGGATTGCGGCGTGACCATACCCCCTGGGGGGTGATTTCTCGCTTTCTGTCTCTATGTCTCTCTCTGTCTGTCTGGCGAGCGCACGCGCCCTATAGTGAAAACCTCTCAAAAAAAAAAAAAACTTAATCCATCTGAATAGAATGAGGACTCTGTTCTCATGACTGAATTTTTTTCTCCCTGGAGTTACGTTTTTCAAGAGTGAGTTATAAAAGCAGACTCAGGGCCAATTCATAGCCTGGGAATTAAAAGGGCAGGGGAACTGGATCCTACATGATCAATCACATGGTTTAAATTCAGGACCCAATACACACTAGGTGCATATACATGTACGCCCAAGTTCCAAAATGCAAGTAGAGATAGAGAAGGGCTTGCAGAGTGACCACTCCCGATGGAGTGTGCTTCCCCCGCTTCCTCTCCCCTTAGGCAAGTACATATGCCCACTGGAAAGATTAAAAATAAATAAATAAATAAAAGAAGAAGAAAGCAAAGCTTGACTTATAGAATCTCTTCCCAAGCTCACTTGCCCATCTGCCATATTATGATGTAGTAACAAGGCCCTCACTAGATGCTAAGGAGCCATGCCCTTAAATTTACCACATTCTAGATCCTTTTTATTTTATTTTTTTGCTATAGGGCGTGTGTGCTTACCAGACAAATAAGACAAGAAAGCGAGAAATCAGCCCCTAGAGGGGATGGCCACAGCGCAATCCCTTTTCCTCCATTCTCCTCCCAGGATCTTGGGCACACACATACACACACACACACACACACACACACCCGCCGGCTTGAGTTTCACGCAGCCGACTACGTGGCAATGTAATCGCCACACCATCTCCTGATCGCCCACACTCTAGATCTTTAATAAACTTATTTTTTAAATAAATTACTCAATCTCTGAAATTCTGATAAATTAACAGAAAATAGACTAAGACAGAGGGAAGTGGGATACATAGGGGCCCCCGACCCCCAGGCTACAGACTAGTAGCAGTCTGACTTATGAGAACAGGGGCACTCAGGAGGTTAGTGGGAGGTGAATGAGTGAAGCTTCATCTGTATTTACAGCTGGTCCCATCATTTGCCTTATGCCTGAGTTCCACCTTCTGCAGGACTAGTGGCAGCATTAGGTTCTCATAGGAGCCCCCCTATTGCAGGACCATCTAGTTGCAGGAAAAGAAGCTCAGGGCTACCATTGATATGGTGAGTTGTATAATTATTCCATTATACATTACAATTTAATAGCAACAGACACTGAGCCAGCAGGCGGCATGGATGTTAAGGCACTGGATCCCACATGATTTGACAGCACAGTTCAAGTCCCAAATCTGGCGGCCCAAAAATCATGCTGGGCACATGTGCATGCATGCCCAAAACCCAGAGAGGAGACTGTAGGAGAGAGGATTGACATAGCCATCCCCACTGGGGGGATGATTTCTTTTTCTCTCTGGCAAGTACATGCACCCTATAGCAAAAGAAAAAAGTGAATCATCCCAAAAACACGCCCCTTGCCAGTCCATGGAAAAACTGTCTTTCACAAAATCAGCCCCAAGTGCCAAAATGATTGGGGACTTCTGGCTTACATGATTATGGCCACTGACAAGTCCCATAAAAGGCAATATGTTATGTTAGAGACCTTGTGATGCCAGTAGCATGACTCAGTCCTAAGTGAAAAGACCTGAGGGACCAGTAGATGGTGTAATGGTTACATTGCTGGACTCACAGTGAAACGCAATTCAAGTCCCAGACCCGGTGGCTTAAAACTCATCCCAGGCACACATGCATGAGTGCCCAAATCCCAGAAGAATGGAAGTGAAGGGACTGCCGTGTGGCCATCCCTCCAGAGGGTGATTTCTCTCTCTGTCTCTCTGGTGAGCACACACACCCTATAGCAAAAATCTCTTAAAAAAAGGCCCCAGAGCCAAGAATGCCAAAGGTGTAGCTTTCAGTCTATGGCTAAAGCCTGAGAACCTGGGTGGGGCTGGGGGAGGATGGGAGTGGGGATTTCTTGGGGTGAGGGGGTCACCAGTCTAAGTGCTGGAGAGCTTGGGCATCTGGTGTTAAGCAGGAGACTAGTGTGCCTCAACTCTGGGAGAGACCAATTTGCCATCCCTATTTTTGTTCTATGCCCCAGATGATTGGATGTTGTCTATCCACTCTGAAAACAGACATTCCCCATTTAGTTCACTCTGGCTTACATGCCAATCTTCTGAAAACAGACACACCTCAAAATAACACTTCACCAGTCCTCTCAGTATTTAATCAGGTTGACAACTAAAATTGGCCATCAAGAGTCCACTTCTTGTCAATTTGGCACTCATACTCACCTCCTTAAGCCATAATTTCCAAATAAAAGACAGTAACAAGGTAATAGTCCCACCTAACATGATTTAACTACTATGTAATATACAATGAAAACCGTAATCCCTTCCCAAAAAGAGGAAGTAAGGTCGGTCCTTAGATGACATTATTCCTCTCCTGACATTTCATAACTAAAAATACTGTGATGTGAAATGAAGTGCTTAAATACTGATAGTAAAGTCAGTAAATCTCATGTTACATGATAAAGGAGAGAAATGAAAACAAAGATATCGCTTACTCTCTCTCTCTATATATATATATACACAAGTATATACATTTTTTTTCTTTCAGATTTTTGCTGTGGGGTTTGTGCGTTTTCTGGAGAGACACATACAGAGAAGGAGGGAAAGTGAGAAATCCCTCAAATCCCCTGGGGCAGTGGGGGTAGGAGGGATGACCATGCTACAATCCCTTCTCCTCTTAGGATTTTGGGCATGAACTCTCCGGTGACTGTTTTTCAAGCCGCAGCATCAGGACCTAAACTGCAGAATCAGTCATGTGTGATCCAGCACCTTGACCACCATGCCACTGGCTGGCCCCCAAACAAAAATTCTTTTTTTTTTTTTTTTTTTTTTTTTTGTGTGGTTTTTGCTATAGGGCACGTGCACTCGCCAGATAGAGACAGAAAGCAAGAAATCACCCCCCCAGGGGGGATAGCCACACCACAATCCCTTCTCCTCCACTCTCCTCTCAGGATCCTGGGCACACACGCACATGCGCCCGGCTTGAGTTTTAAGCCAACGGGTCCGGGACGTGCACCGCAGTCGACTACATGGGAGTCCAGCGACATAGCCATTATGCTAACTGCTGGTCCCAACAAATACATTCTTAAAACAGGATGGGGTGGGCCACCAGGTGGTGTGGTAATTGTTAAGGCACTGAATTTCCACATGGTCAACCATGGTTCAAGTCCCAGACCTGGAAGTTTGAAAATCACATCAGGGTTGTGTGCATGAGTGCCCAAAATTTTGAGAGGAAAATGAAGAAGGTATTGTGGCAATGGCCATCTTCTGTGAGGCATGCTTCCTCACTTTTCCGCTCTGTCTCTAACTGGTTATTTGTAATGACATTTTCCTACTACCTATTCTGTATTCCTCTGCCTTCAGCAAGTACCTCATCTGGTCATGGTTCTTTTTCTGGCAGGGTGACCCAAACCTTCACTGCTAAAGCCTGGGCCATTCATAGTTTCACTTTGATTAGGTTGCTGTAATTTCCCACTGACCTCAATCATAAAGCATGTTAATACTAAAGGGATCTCCTGTATTCCAGACAGTCTTCCTTACCTCCACTGTGTAGTAGTAATCCAATTTTCCCCTTCACAGTCCTTACCAATCACCCAGTCAACACTTTCACTTTTTTTTTTTTTTAAGATTTTTTATTATTACAGCCGTCTTCACTATCTTGTTAGCCTACTGACTCAGAGGCATGAGACTGAACTGATTTGGTAGAAATTTCTAATTATATCTAATATTGTGAAATTTATTTTTAGAGAAATGAGCCTATTAGCTTTTAGGATTGAAGGGACTTGAGGTTATCTGTGGTGTTATGGGATGAGTGTCTATATTCATCAAATTCCTATGCTGACCTAGTATGATGGTATTTAAGAGGTGGTCTTTTAGGAGGTTAAGTTGGTTTAGATTAGATCATGAGGGTAAGACTTCATGATAGAATTAGTGCCCTTAAAACAGGAAGAAACATAAGCGCCGTTTCTTCAAGCATGCACTGAGAAAAGGCCATGTGAACACAAAGTGAGAAGAGTGCTCCCACCAGAAAACCACCTTACTGGCACACTTATCTTGAACTAAGCTTCCAGAAGTGTGAGAAGTTTCTGTTGTTTATGCCACAGAGTTTATGATACTTTATTATAGCAACTGGAGCTAAAATACTAGTTTTTTGGGAGGTCACTAATTATTAAAAGATTTCCACTACCTTTTCATATATTTTACAACTAATCTTTTTTTTTAAGTGTTTTCCTAATGAATAGAAACTTTCTATTCACTCCCAATAATTTCCCAAAACAAAGAGTGATAAAAGGATGGAATGAGACTCATACGCTCCTTTTTTATTTAAAAGAACTCTATATTTTACGCCAGTTGTATCGGCTTTTATACGTTAGGGGAAAATATGGCTATGTTCTCAGTGTAAACTGTTTCTGAATATAAAGTCCAACTTTTATTAAATGTTTCTGATTCCCAAAATAACAATATTAGGCTATGCCTCACTTCAGGCTTTAAAAAAATGTGTAATAAAACCACATCCAGTCCAAAGCCGAAACACAAAGTTTGTATTTCTTACACAAAGGAGTATTTTGGGTTTTTCTGATACGGCCATGGTTCCCATGTGTACCAGGGCATCTTAGTCCACTACAAAATATTTTAAGTTTTTGAGGAGAAAATAGGAACACCTGTTGGATAATACACAAACTACGAGGTTCAAGGCAGTTTGTTTTCTCTTTTTCTTTTTCAAAGAGAGATTTTTGCTATAGGGCACATGCACTCACTAGAGAAACAGAGAGAAAGCAAGAAATCACCCCACCCCCTAGGGAGATAGCTATGCCACAATCCCTTCTCCTCCATTCTCCTCTTGGGACTATGGGCAGGCACACACATGCACCCAGCATGAGTTTTAAGCAGCCAGGTCTAGGACTTAAACCACAGTCAACTACATGGGAATCCAGCAATGTAACCATTTTGCCACCTGCTGATCCCAGTAGTTTACACCTTCAACATTTGATAGCATATATTCCCTTCCACGACATCATCACATAAAACTGGGTTTTCAACCGTATGATGGAAAGTACTGTGTAAGAAGCCATAGTGGAACAGAAAGTAAGATGATTCCAAGATTTAAGACCCTGTTCAGTGTCCATAATTCCTACTAGTAATGACAAAAATTCTTATTTATTGGACATACTACCTAATGAAGAGAAGTATTAGGTATTTGTTTTGGGCTAGGTGCACTGTGAAAAAATTACTGAGACACTGAAAGAGTGCCATGAACTGGGTTGGGAACAACTATGATATAGGCAAGAAAAATATAAAACAAGCCACCTGGTTTTTCTCTTTCATCTTAGAAATTTTCTAAATAAATAGTCATATAAAAAGGGGAAATATAATATAAACATACATAAAAAGTTTGTATTTTTATTGAAATCTTGTGTTAGGTATCAAACAAAATCTGCTTTCTTCAGATAAAAATATTCTCTCAGATGTCTCCAGGTAACTTCTAAGTCTAAATTGGTCCTTCAATGTCTTATTTATTGTCCTCAAGAAATGTTCATATACATTTGAGATGTCACAAATAATTTTTATCGTGTAAAGGACCGCACATGACGACCTCTACCACTGCCTCCACTAACAAACTTTCCTCTTGAACCTCCACTGCCACTGTTGGCACTAGCCCAGGATGGTCCAAGGCCCCCACGGCCTCTGGAAGCACGGTCCCGAGGGCTTGGGCGGTAGCCTATAAAATAAAGAAGATAGATGTTAGTTCCAATATACTTTCCTTCCATACAATATAAACAATGATCAATGACAATGAACTCAAACCAAGAATCAATCTTTGATCTTTTAATATTCATGTGCAAGCTCTGTGAAAATGCTAAAGACTTATATCCATTTTAAACTGGTAAACTGTATGATATGTGAGAACAGAACTATACACTTTAAACTGGTAAACTGTATGATATGTGAGAATTCTATCCCAAATCAAACTGTTATTTTAAAATACATGTATTTTGGGCCAGCCAAGTGGTGTGGTGGTGAAGTCAGATGGATCTCACATGGCCAACTGTACAGTTCAAGTCCTGAACCCAGTGGCTTGAAAAACATACGGGATGCCTAAGTGTGGGCATGCCCAAAATCCTAAGAGGAGAATGGAGAAGGACTGCAGCGTGGCTTGACCACCCAAGGGGTACTTTCTCACTTTCTTTCTCTATCTCTCTTTCTCTCTCTTGCAAGCACACATAGCCAATAGAAAAAAAAAAATTTAAATGCATTTGAAATTAAAATGCACATTTACAACACGCATTTTATTTAATTTCCAGAAGGTGCATGGACTCGCCAGAGACAGAGAGGGAGAGAAAGTATTCCCAAGAGAACATGGGAACCAGCAGTTAGCGTAATGGCTATGTCACTGGACTCCCACGTAGTCGACCGCAGTTCGCGTCCCGGACCCAGTGGCTTAAAACTCACACCGGGCATGTGTGCGTGCGTGCCCAAGATCCCGATAGGAGAATGAATGAATGGAGAA
>NW_006198305.1:1299533-1354841 GCF_000334495.1 Tupaia belangeri chinensis
ACGTGCCCTATAGCAAAAATCTCTCCAAAAAAAAAAAAGAGAACATGTTCATGCTGCAATTTTTTCTCCTCCATTTCTCCATCCTGTCAGGATTTGGGGTACCCACATACACATGCTGGCATGTTTTTCAAGCTGCTAGAGTCAGAACTCAGCCTCTTTAACCTCAAGAATACAGGGCCAGCCTACAGAAGTAGGGCCTACTACTACTGAGTAGAATTCTAGACCACATATAGTAATTTTTAAAAAAACAAATATGTGGTTCTATATATAATACTATAAACAAAACCAATATACTGTATGATGTTTCTATTATTAACATATTTTGTGCCATTCTGGTACCTTAAAAGTGACTTTAATTATTCAAATATAAGAATAAAGTACCTCACCATGAAATAGTTCAGATAATACTAGAAATAATAAATAATCTAAAATTATTTTTACAAAAGATAGCATTCATTCATATACAAACTTTTTTAAAAATTGAAATGCTACATTCTAAAATATTCTCTTCTAATATGAATATATGACATCCAACAATTTGAAGAGGAGGAATTCATATTCCTTCTTTTGGCATTATTAAGAAGGGAAGATGTGGGCGTGGTGGCGCCCGCCCTATGGCAAGAAGGGAAGATGTATACCTGTAGAACTAAGTGGTCGCAATGGTGGAAGAGGGCCCCTGTTGAAGTTGCTTTGTCCTCCACGACTCTCATTGTAATTTCCTCGAGGAGTATTCTGAGCACTCCAACTAGAACCTCTTGTTCCTTCTCGTCGACTGTAGTTTCCTGAACACAAATAATACAATCAAAATCCACTTTCTTTGTAACTTTAACTTGGATTAAAGATTTGACAGTTTTTAATCTTCAAAGGTAAGGAAGATAAACTAAAATTCCATAAATTCAATATACACAGTGGCAGCATCATAGTAGTCAAGAACAAAGGATCTAGAGCAGACTACTAGGCTTTAAATATTCGTTAGGCTCCTTGTACAGCCTAAACAGAGGACTGACAATTTTTCTCTTCTGTAAAGTGGGTACTAAGAGAATTTACTTCATGGGACTGATATGAGAGTATTATATATAAAGTGCTTATAACAGTTCCTATTACATCAATATTAAGTGTTTACTATTAATGAAACTCCTGTTATCTTTCACTCCCACCCTCTTAATTCAGCACGTTGGAAAACATGGCCTCAATCCATTAGTAAAGTATAATTTCTACAAATATACTCAGTTTCTAAAATCTTGGAACAATTTCAAACAGATTATAAATATAACTTTGGCAAGCAAGTAGGTAACAAATTATTCTACTCTCAATTAAGTAGAATTATCTTTTTTTAAAAATTATTTTATTTAACTATATTTCAATTTGACCAGAGAGAAACAAGAGCAAGTAAGTGAGCGAGAGAGAGAGGAAGTAAGAAAGTAAGCTGCCAGGTCCAGGATCGAGCCGTGGTCGGCCATGTGGGAGTCCAGTGCCCTTAACCACTACGCCACCTGCCGGCCCCAGAATTATCTTTTTTTTGAGAGAGTGAATTTTGCTATAGTGTGTGTGTGTTCACCAGAGAATAAACAAGCAAACACCACCCCCCGGGGGTGGGGGGATGGCCATGCCACAATTCCCTCTTCTCCATTTTTTACTCTGGATTTTGGGCACACACACACATGCACTGGGCATGAGTTTCAACTGTGGTCAACCATGTGGGAATCCAACACCTTAACCGTTATGCCATGCTGGTCCAAGTAGAATAATCTTAAGAAAATTGTTGGTAAGTACAATAATAAAAATAATGTATAGACATTACTCAGAAAGGAAAATAACTAGCCCAGTTTTATAAAAACTCATCACTCATAGTACAATTAAAGAAAAACTTAAAAAAAAAAAAAAAAGATGGGCCACTCAACCTGAGATCATCAACAGGGATCCCTACCCAGCCTGCTGTGGAACATAAGGAGCTCTCTGGCATTCAAGAACCAATACCTGGGGGCCAGCAGGTAGAATGGTGGTTAAGGATGCTGGACACCCACCTGGCTGACTATGGTTTGAGTCCCAGACCTGGTGGCTTGCTTTCTCACTTTCCCTCTCTCACGCTTGCTCTGTCCCTCTCTGGCCAATTATTTATCTATCTATTTATTTATTTATTTATTATATAAATTTATATTATATATAAATAAATAAATTTACAGGACCAGCAGTTGGCATAAAGGCTATGTCGCTGGACTCCCATGTAGTCAACCGAGGTTCGAGTCCTGGACCCGGTGGCTTAAACTCAGGCCGGGAGCGTGTGCGTGCATGCCCAAGATCCCCAGAGGAAAAGGGATTGCGGTGTGGCCATCCCCCTGGGGGGTGATTTCTCACTTTCTGTCTGTCTCTGTCTTTCTGGTGACCGCACATGCCCTCTAGCAATAACCTCTCAAAAAGTAAATACATGTATTTAAATAAAATGATTCTTTTTTTAAAGAATTTTTAAATTTTATTTATTCATTTACTTATTTTATTTTAACTAGAGAGAGACACAGAGAGAGAGAGAGAGAAAGTGAGAAAGCAAGCTACTAGGTCCAGGACCCGAACCGTGGTCAGCCATGTGGGAATGTCTAGCACTTTAACTACCATACCACCTGCTGGTCCCCAATAAAATGATTCTTTAAAAAAAGGAAAAAGAACCAATACCTGGTTCCTGCAATCCCAAAGACAGAAGGAGCAACAGGGAGACCCTGCAATCCCAGAGATAGAAAATAAGAGCTATGGGACCAGCAGATGGTGTAATGGTTACATGGTTCAAGCCTCAGATCCTGCAGCTTAAAACTCACACAGGGTGCATGTGCATGTGTGCCCAAGATCTTGAGAAGAGAAGGGACTGCAGTATGGCCATCCCCTCAGGGGATGATTTCTCACTTTCTGTCTCTCTGGCAAGTACACACTCCCTATAGCAAAATCTCTTTAAAAATAAATAAATAAATACGATAGTTGCTGCTGCCCTACATGTGCTGATGCTGTTCTGCCCCTTGCCCATCCAGGACCAACAGGCAGACCCATGCCAGGCCACTCTGCAGGCAAGCACATTGCACAAAGTGGTCTACCACCTTAAGTTCTACCTATCAGCTCAATCTAATCCATATTGGGAGCAGTTAGGTTTGGGTATACAAGAACCAAACACCTAAAAATAGTCTCTGGAGGAATTCTTTCCCCGTAATCCTCTTAGCATTAAAAGGAGAGAAACTGCTCTCTGAAAACCTAAGCCCAAAACTCCTACAGATTCAACACTCCCACCCACAGTAGAGGAGGGAAACTGGCAGAGTTTACACATATCACAGAGAAGTGCAGGAACACTTAGGTACAGAAACATACTCCAAACATACTCCAAAGAAGTAGGAAGAAGTGAGTATATTGCCAGATGACTAAAAATCAAAGCAGAGCCCCAGGAAATAGAAAATCAGGAAATACCCCCCAAAGAATCATAACTCCTCACCAAAAATGGATAAAGCACAAGAGATCACAGGAATGTCAGAAAAAGAATTCAGAATGTTCACTGTAACAAAAGTCAATGAGATGCAAGAGAAACAGATAACCAATTACAATAGATGAGAAAATTCTCCCATGACTTGAATGAGAAACTCCATGAATAGATAGACATACTGAAAAAAGAATCAAACAGAATTTCTGGAGCTAAAGAATAAAATGCAGGAAACCAAAACCCTTGAAACTATCAACAGCAATTTAGGCTACACAGAAATATCTCTGACCTTGAAGACAAAATCTCTGATATAGTTCCAATTGGATTAAAGATTTGACAGGATTTTTTTACTCTTCAAAAGTAAAGGAAGAGAAACGAAAATTCCATAAATTCAATATACTACACAGTGGCAGCATCATAGTAGTCAAGAACAAAGGATCTAGAGCAGATCACTAGGCTTTAAATATTTGTTAGGCTACAAAGAATAAAATAACCATTAAAAATGAGGATAAGGGGAACCAGCAGTTAGCGTAATGCCTATGTCGCTGGACTTCCATGTAGTTGACTGCAGTTCAAGTCCCGGACCCGGTGGCGTAGAACTCACGCCGGGTGAGTGTGCATGCGTGCCCAAGATCCCGAGAGGAGAATGGAGGAAAAGGGATTGCGACATGACCATCCCCCTGGGGGGTGATTTCTCGCTTTCTGTCTCTATGTCTCTCTCTATCTGGCGAGCGCATGTGCCCTATAGTGAAAATCTCTCCAAAAAAAAATAAATAAATAAAATAAATAAAAATAAAAATAAAGAAAAAAATGAGGATAAGATACAGAGAACCCTAGACACCATTAAATGGATGAATATCTGCATAATATCTATTTCAGAAAATGAAGAGAGGTAAATGCATAGAAAACATCTTATATATTAGCTAAAAACTTTCCAAATTTAGAGAGGCATGCAGACTGCCAAATCCAGGATATACAAAGGACACCAAAATGATACAAGATCTTCTCCAAGGCATATCATGGCCAAATGGATTTAAAAAAAAAAAAAAATCAAAGCCATTTGATTTTTAAAATCAAATTTAAATCAAAGCCATGTGATTTTCAAAATCAAATCATTTAAAAATGTCAAGAGGGAAAAGCCAACTTACTTATAAAGGTTATTCCATTAGACTAACATCAGATTTCTCAACTGAAACAATGCAAGCAAGGAAAGAATAAGAAGACATATTTAAAATGCTAAAAGAAAAGCTAAGAGTACTATACCTAGGAAGATTATCCTACAAATGGGAAGGAGAAATAAAATCATTCCCAGATAAACAAATACTGAAAGAATTCACCAAAATGAAACCAGTTTTTCAGAAAATATTTAAGGGACTGCTACACCAGGAAAACTAAAGGGAGACAAACAGAAGTAAGAGAACACGAAACAACTAGGAAAAAAGGTAAGTCCAAACAGATTAACAACAACATTGAATGTCCAGACTAAATTTCCCAACTGAAAGGCTAAAAATGCAGATTCAACTATTTTACACACAAGCAGGTTTAAATACAAATTCACCAATTGTTTAATAGATAGCTGTCTCCCCAGGTTTCAATTTATTTATTTATTATAACCGTAGCTCATTGTATAAACCTATACAGTAGAGAGAAAGCTCAAAATGTTACAAGTAGCTGAGTCTTTCTTTGAATGAATTTTAAAAAGGCTAAAATCAAGAATTCTGTAAAGCCCATAAATCACCAAATCACTGGCATTACCATGTCTTGGCTTTTCTTTCTTTTTTTTTTTTTTTTTTTTGAGAGGTTTTTGCTATAAGGTGCATGTGCTCACCAGACAGACAGAGAGAGACATAGAGACAGAAAGCGAGAAATCACCCCCGGGGGGGATGGTCACGCGGCAATCCCTTCTCCTCCATTCTCCTCTCGGGATCTAGGGCACGCACGCACACACACCCGGCATGAGTTTTAAGCCACCAGGTCCAGGACGCGAACCGCGGTCGACTACATGGGAGTCCAGCAACATAGGCATTACGCTAACTGCTGGTTCCCACCATGTCTTGGCATTTAAGCATCTCTTTCCAATTTTGTTTTTTGCTTTTTGAGGACTTATTTCTTTATGAATAGCACAGTACTATGGTCTTACAAGTCACAGTATGTGAGTAAACGTATTTTTTTTCTATATCTTTCTAATGAGCTATTGCTATGTACAATTTTACCTATCTCTAAGTGGACCAATAATTAATACCCACGGATTTTTCCAGATTATAAACTCTTATCTCCCACAATCATCTACATGGAAATGAAAAATTCTTCTTTCATTGTCTATGTTAAGATTATCTTTGTCAATGTATGAGATCTTTGGTTGACTAATTTCTTTGTTAAGATTTCTGTCATAGGGTGTGTGCACTTGCCGAAGAAAGACAGACAGTGAGAGGGAAAGTAAGAAATCACTCTCCAGGGAGGATAGCCATACCACAATCCCTTCTCTATTCTTGTCCTGGGATTTGGGGCATATGTGCACACATGCCCAGTGTGATTTTCAAGATGCCAGGTCTAAGACTCAAACCGTGGCTAGCTGTGTAGGAGTCCAGCACCTTAACCACCACACCACCTGCTGGTCCATTGCTTGATTTTTAATCAATGTTTTTTCTTTAGAACTGTATCTCACAGTAAAGAACATCATAGACAGTTCAATATATACTTGAGAATAACCACTGGAGTAGGTTTTGAATGTTTACAACATAAATGTTAAATGCTGAAGATGGTGAATATGTTTATATCCTCAATTTGTTTATTACAGACCATATACATACATTTAAATACCATTCTAGGGGCCAACAGTGGTATGGTGATTTGGACACTTGACTCCCACCTGGCCAACTGCAGTTCAAATCCCAGTCCTAGTGGCCTCCTTTCTCTCTCTCTTTCTCTGGCAAATGCATGTGCCCTATAGCAAGTTGAAAATAATACTAATAAATAGATAATTATTTAAAAAAAAAAAAGGACCATTCTGTAACCTACACAAATGTGTAATGATTATATATAAATCATAAATTATAAATAAATATTTTAAAAGAAGGGGAAAATAAGGTATTTTGTTTTATAAGCAATATAATATTCTACAAGTATTATCACTGGTCTAGAGGCAGCTCAACTGCATTAAGACAAAAATACTTTATATGAATCTCTTCTGTCTGAATCACTTCCACTCAACATTTTAATATTCTAATATCCTAACCCATTAGAAAACACATATATATAGTTACCTTTTGAAGCAGGTGGTGTGAAAAACCTATTTTGACTGTGAAAAGCACCTCGTCCTCCTCGATTGCCTGAGAATCCACCACGAGAAGAAATCTTTTGTGATACTTTAAGTGGCCGTTTTGGTGGGGGTATTCCATCTGGAGTAACCACTTCTTTACTTTCTGCTGCAACAAAGTCATCCACATGCATAGATGGTGGTCTACTTGTGTTCTGTTTTCTCTGACGAAAAATATCATGAGGTCGAATCCCCTGTCCAAATCCTCCCCTGCCTCTTCCTCTTGGTGGTGGTACAACATGAGCTCGCTTGGCAGGTTCAATATATTCAGATTTTCCACTATTTAAACAAAAACACTCCATGAAAAACTTTTCTTTTTTCACGTTTCCAGTGAAAATATAATAGTCAATCTTTGAATACTGAAAACTTCCTTTGTTTTTTTCTTATCCCAATTCTATTAACTTTGCAAGTGATTGTGTATTACTTTCTGGGATTATACAACAAAGAACTGATATGACTAACAATTTTTTTAAAAATAGTTCAGCTCCCTTCTTGTTCAAACCTTCCAAAACTCTCATAAAAAAATAAATAAATAACAAATATGCTGGGTGTGTTCTGGTCAAATTATTATCTTTAAAAAGAAAATCCAGACAATATTCATGATTTGAGTGCTATAACAACTTCTTTTTTTAACAGTCATGTGTATAAAATAAATATGCTCACATGACCATAATTAAGATCTTCAGTGGAAAAAATTTTACCTTGACGTTATAAAGGTCTCATGTTTGTGCTTCCCAAGTTTGAATCCTTTATTAGTCTTGGTTCTCCCTGGAGATGATGGTTCTGACAAAAATGAACGCTCTAATTCTGAGTGCAAATCAAAGTCACTACAGCATTTTTCAGAGAGCTCAATTAAATCAACCTTTACCTGCAGTCATAAAAATGAAGCAAAATACATTGTTTGTTTTTTTTTAATTCATGATAGAGCACATGTGTACATGCACACGCACAGAGATAAAATCACCCTCCAAAGCAGATCATGCTGGGCTTCTTCTAGTGCTCCAACCTGTTGGATCCTGGGCACTTGTGAGCATGCCCAGTATGCTTCAGGCCAGGGACTAGAAATCATTAGTCACCATGAGGGATCCAGCTTCTCTTGATCAGTGCTTTACAGCTGCAAAATATATTTTGCAGATGACTCCAAAATATATTTTGCAGATGACTCCAAAATATATTATAAACATAACTATTGAGTAATAATTTACTATATAAACTCTTATTACCTATACATTATAATGAACTCCTAAGAAAGAAATTACAGGGGCCACCAGATGGCATAGCAAATATGTCACTGGACTCCCACTTGGCGGCAACAGTTCGAGTCCCGGACCGAGTACATTGAAAGTCACACCAGGCACATGTGCATGAGTGTCCAAGATTCTAGGAGGACAAGGGATTGCAGCAAGGCTATACCATCCCTGGAGGGTGATTTCTCACTTTCCCTCTCACTGTATCTGCCCTCCTCCCCAAATGCACAGTCAACATTTCTGTTAAAAAAGGATTCTATACCACAAATTCCCAAAAGTTTTACATATTTAATGAGATGACAACCTAAGTTTAATTTCAGAGAAGTTGAAATTGAATTTATTTAGATTTCAATCAAATTAATCAAACTTGGATCTAAAATTTCTCCACAGCATGTAAAATCACAATTATCATCACAAGATAGTTGTGATTCAAGTTAAAGCTATACTGCCTAATATAGTTGCCACTAGCAACTGTAATAGTTGCTAGTAATAATAATAATTAAATAATTCTAAAAAAAAATAAAAGAAACAGAGTTCTAAATGCCATTAAGTGGGCAACTGGCAGAAAAATAATGTAGTGCTCATCCCCCAATGAACTTTTATCTTTTAAAGATTTTTGCCACAGGATGCATGCACTTGCCAGAGAGAGAGAGGAAAAGTGAGAAATCACCCTCCAGGGGAATGACCACTCTGCAATCCCTTCCCCACTGTCTTCTCAGGATTTGGGGTGTGTACACACATGCATCCAGCATGTTTCTCAAGCCACAGGGACTCAAACACAGAAGTCAGCCATGTGGAATCCAGCACCTTAACCACCATTCCAATACCCTTGGCCTTCCAAATGGACCTTAATAGTTATATAACATGTAAACTATTACAATGTTCACAATACACAATGAAACAGAAAAAACACAGTAACTTTTTTCTAATTATTCAGTAATAAAATCATTTATACCAAGTCCAGATCTGTATCAATCTCTTCAGCCTGAAATGGAGTGAACCACATAGATTTCAACTGATCATCCATGACATCAGCCAGCACATAGGCAGTCCTAGAAAAAAGAGAGTAGTTGGTGAAAAGCAGAATTCTAAAATCAAGTATTTTAGCTTATCTTCTAAGTAAATTCTATGGGGGGGACAATTAAAAATAATACCCTTTGAAGTATTACTAAAATTAGCACTTGAAAATACTATTTCAGAAAGCTATTCAAGACATAATTGAGTTGTCCCAAATGTCAAGATGTTCTGGGACAAGGCAAGGGCCACAAGAGTACCTGGGTTCAGACCACAAATCCAGTCTGGGGCAGTAGCACATGCCTGTAATCCTAGCTAACTGGGAGGCCAGGGTAAAAAAATCTTGACATAGTAAGACTCTGTAAAAATTACCAATCTCTGTCTGCTTCTCTCATTAAAAGAAGAAAAAGCTATTCAAAAATTATCCCAATGGCCAGAAGGTAGCATGGTGGCTAAGGTGCTGGATTCCCACATGGCTGGTCACAGTTCGAGTCCCAGACCCAGTGGCTTGCTTTCTCACTTTCCCTCTCTGTCTTTGGTCAAAGTAAAGAACAATAATGATAGGGCCAGCAGGTGGCATTGTGGTTGAGACGCTGTACTCCCACATGGCCAATCACGGTTCAAGTCTCAAACCTGATGGATTGCTTTTTCATTCTCCCTTTCTGTCTGTCTCTCTCTGTTCAAAAGTGAAGAATAATAATAATAAATAAAATTAAAAATAAATATTTTTTAAAAAGAATAATGATAATAAAAAATAAATAAAATGTTTTAAAAATAAAGAATTAACTATCCTGAATATAGTATACTTCCATTTCTGGCCCAGTCTCTCTCTTTCTGTGCAGATAGCACAACCATATTCATGGTGAATGTCCCAAAACCCACCACACTTTCTATAAGAAGGGTAGCAAGCACCAACCTCACAAAGTGACACAGTACAAAAAGGGCAAGAATGAGGCCAGCAGGTGGCATTGTGGTTTAAGTGATGGACTTCAACATGGCTGACTGTAGTTTGAGTTTGGACCTGGAGGCTTGTTTACTCACTTTCCCTCTCTCTCTGCCTCTTTCTGGTGAGTAAAAGTAAATAAATAAATAATTTTTTAAAAGAATTAAAAAGGGCAAAGATTCTCTATATGTTCTGAGAAAGTGACGTTATAACAGGAAGCAGAGTGGCTATGGTAGACTGACTAAGCCTATTTTCTAGAAAAAAGGCAAAAACTACAAAGAAAATTGAGCTGAGGCTTGAATGTGGTTAAGCCCAACTGCAAATGTAAGAGAATGCTGGTATTTAAAGATGCAAGAATTTTTTTTTTTTTTTTATCGATTCTCATTTTTTTTCTTTAATGTTTTTGCCATAGGGTGCATGCACTCACTGGAGAGAAAGAGAGAAAGGGAAAAATGAGAAATAGAGGGGGATGGCCATGCTGCAATCCCTTCTCTACCATTCTCCTCAAGATTTTGGGCACACATACACAGGTGCCTGCTGTGATTTTCAGGCCTCCAGGTCTAGTACTTGAACCATGTTGGGCCATGTGGGAGTCCAGCACCTTAACCACCCAGACATCATAAGCATTTTCAACTAAGAGGAGATAAGAGAAAGGGTCAAGTGATCTAGTTCCAAGCAACATCTTTTGTTTTATCATGAAGACGATTGAACTTCATTTGATTATAGTTGACCTTTTTGTAAAGGAATAAAATAAGATTCCCTTTGTGGGCAAATTTGATTCAAAAAAAGGGAGGGAGGGACAAGCAGATGGCATAATGGCTAACGTTACTGGATTCCTGTGTAGTCAACTGTGGTTCGAGTCCCGGACCCGGTGGCTTGAACTCACGCCACGCACGCATGTGTGTGCACGCCCAAGATCCCAAGGGGAGAATAGAGGAAAAGGGACTGCAGCATGGCCATCCTCCCTGAGGGAATGATTTCCTGCTTTCTGTCTCTCTGTCTTTCTTGCGAGCACAGGCACCCTATAGCAAAAACCTCTCAAAAAAAAAAAGGGGGTGGGGGGAACCAGCAGTTAGAAGAGGGGGGAGGGGTACCCCACCCAGACAGTGGAATGGTTACACTGCTGAACTCCTACATGGTCAACCACAGTTCAAGTCCCCAACCCAGCAGCTAGAAACTCATGCTGGGTACATGTGCATATGTGGCCCAAATCCTGGGAAGAAATTGGAGAAGGGATTTCGATGTGGCCATTCCCCCAGGAGGTAATTTCTTGCTTTCTGTCTCTCTGCCTCCAGCAAGCACATGTGCCCTATAGCAAAAATCTCTCAAAAAAGGAAAAAGGAACTAAATGTCCTGGACCAGCCCAAAGTGTGGTAGTTAAGCAGCTAGACTCCAGGGAGCAACTATGCAGTTTAAGTCCCAGATCTAGTGGCTTGAAAAGCACACCGAGCACATGTGCATGTACTCCCAAAATCATGAAAGGAGAAATGGAGAAGGGATTACAGGATGACCATTGCCTATTGGGGTCAGGGAGCTTTTTCACTTTCTTTCTCTCTCACCCCAGCAAGCATATGTGTCCTCTGGCAAATTTAAAACCAAAAAGGGGAGGGGACTGTCAGGTGGCATGGTAATTAAGGGTGCTGGACTCCCACATGGCCAACGGCGGTTTGAGTTTCAGACCTGTTGGCTTGCTTTCTCACTCCTCCCAACCCTCGTCCCTCCCCTCTCTGGTCAAAATAAAATAAATAAATACATAAATTTAAATAAAATAATTCTTTTTTCCCCAAAAATTCTTTTTTTACTTAACTTTATTTATTTATTAGTTTATTTATTTATTTTAATTTGGCCAGAGAGAGACACAGATAGAAAAAGTGAGAAAGCAATCTGCCAGGTCTGAGACTCTAACTGTGATTGACCATGTGGGAGTCTAGAGCCCTTAACCACCAAGCCACCTGTCAGCCCCCGAGTGTTTATTATTATTATTATTCGTACATTAAACCGCTACACAGCATTTAGATTGTGAGAGACTTTACCCGGCATGATACACACCTCAGTCCAGCCCAGGTGAGACCACCATACACATCCTCGTCAACAGGTAATAAACCTCAAGTGTTTTATTTTTAAGAATTATTTTATTTGGGACTAGCAGTTGGCATAATGACTGTGTCGCTGGACTCCCATGTAGTCGACTGTGGTTCGAGTCCCAGACCCAGTGGCTTAAACCATACTGGGCACGTGTGCATACGTGCCCAAGATCCCAAGAGGAGAATGGAGGAGAAGGGATTGCGGCGTGGCCATCCCCCCTGGGGGGGGGTAAACTCACGCCGGCGTGTGTGTGCGCACGCTCAAGATCCTGAGAAGAAAATGGAGGAGAAGGGATTATGGCATGGCCATCCCCTCAGGGGATGATTTCTCGCTTTCTGTCTCTCTGTCTCTCTGTCTCTCTCTGTCTTTCTGGCAAGCGCACACGCCCTATAGCAAAAACCTCTCCAAAAAAAGAAAAAAGAAAATGATCAAATATCCCTAAAGATTAATAACTTGGAAACTTAACAGGCTATAACAAATTAGAACTTTTCAGTAAAATAAATCTCTGGTTTATTTCCAAAACGGCAATTTTATTGTAATGTGCCAGTTTATAAACTGCCCATATGTATATTTTTTTTAACTCAGGAACTAATTCTAGGAGTGAGCAGGTGGCATACTGGTTATAGTGCTTTACTCTCACTGGTTCTAGTCCCAGACTTGGAGGCTTGAAAGTCATACCAGATAAATGTGCACACATGCCCCAAATCCCAGGAGGAACAAGAGATTGCTGCTTGACCATCCCCTCTGGGGGGGTGATTTCTCACTTTCCTGCTCACTGGCTCTCTCTGGCAAGCACCTAAGCCCTTTGGTAAAAACCTTAAAAAAAAAAAAAAAATTCTGTCACATTGAACGGTCATTATGGCCATGGCACTCTAAAGACTAAGGTCTTCTAGACCAGAGAACAATAAACCATGGCCTGTTCTGCTGCCCTATTTTTGTACAATCTATAAACTAGTCATAGTTTGTACATTTTTTAAACATTTTTTTAAAAAACAAAAGAGAGCTAGCTGGTAGCATGGTGGTTAAGGCAGCTGGATTCCACATAGCCAAGTGCATAGTTTGAGTCTCAGACCTGGCAGCTTGGAAAAATACACCAGGCATGTGTGCACATATGTCCAAAATCCTGGGGAGAGTTTTCTCATTTTTTCACTTTTCCCCTTTTGGACAAGTATGCACAGTCTATAACAAAAATTAAAAAGAACAGATGTGCAGGAGGGACCAGCAGTTAGTGTAACGGCTATGTCACTGAACTCCCATATAGTCGACCATGGTTCGAGTCCCAGACCCAGTGGCTTAAACTCACGTCCGGCACGTGTGCGTGCATGCCCAAGATCCTGAGAGGAGAATGGAGAACAAGAGATTGCAGCATGGCCATCTACCCTGGGGGGTGATTTCTCGCTTTCTGTCTCTCCATCTCTATCTGTCTTTCTGGCGAGCACACCATAGCAAAAACCTCTCCAAAAAGAACAGATATACAAGAACTCAGAAACTAATTAAATTTAAATTTAAAAAGAAAACGAAAGAAAAGAATATTATACAACAGGGACCAGCAGTTAGCGTAATGGTTATGTCACTGGACTCCCACGTAGTCGATCACGGTTCACGTCCTGGACCTGGTGGCTTAAAACTCACGCCAGGCGCGTGTGCATGCGTGCCCAAGATCCCGAGAGGAGAACAGAGGAGAAGGGATTGCGGCATGGCCATTCCCCCCTGGGGAGTGATTTCTCGCTTTCTGTCTCTCTGTCTCTCTCTGTCTGGCAAGCGCACATGCCCTATAGCAAAAACCTCTTAAAAAAAAAAAAAAAGAATATACAACAGAGATTGTACATAGCCTGAAAAACCTAGAATCATCTTTTTTTTTTGCACATGTGCTCACCAGAGACAGACAGAAACTGAGAGAGATGAAAAAAGAAATCATGGGAACCAGCAGTTAGCGTAATGGTTATGTCACTGGACTCCCACGTAGTCGATCACGGTTCACGTCCTGGACCTGGTGGCTTAAAACTCACGCTGGGCGCGTGTGCGTGCATGCCCAAGATCCCGAGCGGCGAATGGAGGAGAAGGGATTGCGGCGTGACCATCCCCTCTGGGGGGTGATTTCTCGCTTTCTGTCTCTCTGTCTCTCTCTGTCTGGCAAGCGCACATGCCCTATAGCAAAAAAAAAAAAGAAATCATTCCCCAGGAGGGATGGCCATGCCGCAACCCCTTTTCCTCCACTCTCCTTGTGCAATTTTGAGTACATATGCACACACACCTGAGTGATTCTCAAGCCTCTGGGACAAGACTCAAACCATGGAATTGGCCATATGGCATCCAAAGTCTTAACCACCATGTAACCTGCTGACTCTGCAAAACCTAGAATTAAATTTATACTATCCTAGACCTTTATGGGAAAAAAAAAAAAAAAAAAAAAAATCCTTTCTAGAGTCCATCCCTTACACAAACATTATCTTCTCAATCACAAAACATGACTTGTTTTACCTATTATTAAACAGATTCTGCAGAGATTCTGGAGCTGAAAGTACTGGTTCTATATCCTGGTCACCAAGAGGTAAAGGATCACCTGATGACTCCAGCATCTGCTTAAGTCCAACCACATTGTCCAACAAGGAATCCAGATTGTCATCATCTTTTGAATGTTCCTAAATACAAAAAAAGCAAAATAAGAAGGTACAAGTAAAACCTGAGCATTTATGCCCATAATCTACTGATTCTAGTAGAAAAGGATATTTCACTACTAAGAAATCTGGAGCACCATCAAGAAATTATAACCTTTACATTTAATAAATTAAAATAAAACAAACACCAAAAACACTTGTCATTTTATTTCTACACAATGGCAGCAGGGGAGCACCCTGCACCCAAAGAATGGACAATTCAAAGAGTACTACCTTCATTAATTCCTTAAGATTCATGACAGTATGGAAGACTTGACTCCAAATTATTAACTCAAAGATTATTTGAAATAGTATAAATATTCAAATAAAGGTTCTCTATTTAAAAGGCCACTATGAAAAACTCATCAAACTAAGAAAAAAATATGTCTCAGGAGTGCTCTGTTTGTTTTGTTTTTTGGGGTTTTTTTTTTTTGTTTGTTTGTTTGTTTTTACCAAAACAAGCTTCTCTAGTTCAAGGAACAAATTTTCTGGACTTTCTTCTTTGCTTTGTAGAAGCTGTTTTAACTCTGCAGCATTAATACTCATCGTCCGTGATGGATGAGCTCCCTCTACTTCCATGAGACCACTATCATCTCCACAACATCCCTGTAAATGTCACACACAAGTTAAATTTGACAGCAGAGAAATTTCCAAAGATGCTTCCAAACTTATTCAGATATTTAAGCCATTTGCTGCAATCTTCCCCTCAATGTTTTGATTTTATCTCTGTACAGATGGTTAGTTTTAAGAAAGAATAATCAGCTCAAAGCTGAAATTAAGTTTTCTTTGAGTAAGGCATAAAATAAATAGGTAAATGTAATACATGTATTCAATTTACTAACACCAAGATTTCCCAACAAAAACATCCAATGGCAAATACACTGGCATTTGTAGAACATGTAACAAACACACAGAATGATGCTCAAGAGCTTAAAAGAAAATGTCTTTTGTAACAAAGAACTGAAAGAACCTAAAGTTATCTTTCTGAAGACAAAAAAACTAAAGAAAATTATCACATTTAAAATTTACAATTGTCACATAAAATAGGCAATACTTTCTGCTTTAAATAAGACAACTACATAATACACACATAAATTCTGGAGTGATAATTTAAAACTAAAACTACCCAGCAAACAAATCTTGTTTTATGATAATAAAACCACCTATATTGTCACAGATGAAAGAACACTTATGAAAGAAAACCTTGTACCTACCTAACAATACCTTCAAATCTTTAGACATAGCCTGTTTAAATGTTTCAAAATGAATATAGCCTCTCTAGAGTGAAACATAAAGTAAAAGTATGCCTATGGACTCAGATACAGGACTTAGTATGTTTACTTTTTAAAGAATTATTTATTTTTTATTATCATTATTATTTTTAATTTGACCAGAGAGAGAAAGGAGGAGATAGAGAGAGAAAGAGAGAGAGAAAGTGAACAAATAAGCTACCAAGTCTGGGACTCAAACCATGGTTGACCATGTGGGAGGTCCAGCACCTTAACCACCACACTGCCTGCTGGCACAGGATTTAGTATTTTGAAATGGGCATAAACAATTACAATGTTTTTTGAAATTCATACCATTTGTCCGATAACTGACCAAATGACAATGAAAGTCAAATGAAAACTATTCTTAGATCCTTTACATACTTCCAGTCCTGGACCTAGAGCTGAAAAACATTCTAGGAGCATGTGCATGCATGTCATAAATCCCAAAAGGTGGGAAAAATGGGGGAGAAAGGATTGTGGCATGACCATTCTCCATGGGAGATTCTTTTTCCTCTCCCTCTCTGTTTCTCTCTAGTGAGAACATGGAGTACACGCACCCTTTAGCACACATGAAAAAAGAAAATAGAGCCTTTTGACTGGAACTGCCATCTTCCAGTAACTAAACAAAATGATGAACACAAAGGGTAAGAATGATGAACACAAAGGATAAGAGGAGAGGCACCCAATATATGCTCTCTAGGCCTTTTAGAAAACATGGAGTTGTTCTTTTGGCAACATATATGTGAATCTACAAGAAAGGTGATATTGTAGACATTAAGGGAGTGAGTACTGTTCAAAAAGGAATGCCCCACAAATGTTACCATGGCAAAACTGGAAGAGTCTACAATGTTACCCAGCATGCTGTGGGCATTGTTGTAAACAAACAAGTTAAGGGCAAGATTCTTGCCAAGAGAATGAATGTGTGTATTGAGCATATTAAGCATTCTAAGAGCAGAGATAGCTTCCTAAAACCTGTGAAGGAAAATGACCAGAAAAAGAAAAAAGTCAAAGAGAAAGGTACCTGGGTTCAACTAAAGCACCAGCTTGTTCCACCCAGAGAAGCACACTTTGTGAGAACCAATGGAAAGGAGCCTGAACTATTGGAATCTATTCCCTATGAATTCATGGGATGATGGGTGTTAAAAACAAACTAATCTGTGGTCTAGAAAGAAAGAAAGAAGAAAGAAAGCACATACACAATCATCTAATCGTCTCAAAAAACTAAAAAAAGAGCATTTGACAAAATCCAACCATCTTTCATGATAGCAACACTTAAACTAAGAACAGAATGGAAGTTCTTCAATCAGATAAAGGGCATCTACAAATAATTCATAGCTAACAAACTCAATAGTAGTGAAAGACTAAAAATATTTTCTCTAATATCAGAAAACAAGACAAAGTATCCATTTTTGTCATTTCTATTCAATTGTATTTTATGTTCTTGTGGGAATGATTAGGCAAGTAAAAGAAGTAGAAAGCATTCAAATTGAAAAGGAAAAAAAAACTATAGATTACATGATCAAGTTACATAAAATTTTATGGAATCTACTAAAATATTGTTACAACTCATCAATGGGTTCAGCAAGCTTATAAATTATCTCAGACCATTCCACAGTGCAGTGGTTAAGGTCAGTCAGTGCATGAGGAGCTAGATCACACATGGCCAACTGCTCTATGAATCCCAGTCCTAACGGCTTGAAAAACAAACCAGGCATGTGTATATGTATGCCCAAAACCTTGACATAAGAGAGAAATGGAGGAAAAGGACTGCAACATGACCACTCCCCATTGTAGAGCACTTTCTGCATCCTCCACCCCAGCACATACACCATTCTGGCAGTTAAAGAAGGAAAGAAAAAAAAAAAAAAAAAAAACTCTCCTTTTGTAGATGATATAATCTTATGTGTAGAAAATCTAAGAATTCTACTAATGTACTCTTAGAACTCAAAAATGAGTTTAGCAATGTCATAAGATACAAAAATCTACTGTATTTCTAAAGATTAACAATGAACAATAAGAAATGAAATTAAGAAAATAAGGCTGGGATGGATGGTAGTACCAGGACTCGAAGGTGCTCACTCTTTCACTCTCACTCATGGAAAAAATAAATTAAAAATTATATGCCTCGGGACCAGCAGAAGGTATAGTGATTACATCACCAGACTCCCACGTAGTGCAGTTTGAGTCCCAGACCTGGCGGCTTCAAACTCATGGCCGGTATATGTGTGTGTGTGTTTGTGTGTGAGTGTGTCCAAAATCCCAAGAGGAGAATGGTGAAGAAGGGTTTTCAGCATGACCATCCCTCCTGCCGGCAACTTCTCACTTTCTGTCTCTTGGGCAAGAGTTCATACCTTATAGCAAAAATCTCTCCAGAAAAAAAAAATATATATATATGCCTATTCCAAGCATGAATGGGGTGTATACTGGTCCAGTCAAGGATGCTGCTGTATACCTTGTCATCATTTTTGTGTCTTTTAAACATTTTTCTCCCAACTCTCTTCCTCCTATGGTATCTCTGGCTTCTATAGTTGGCCTACCTGCTTTTATACTTTCCAATCTCTCAGTTTCTGTCATGGAGTACAGACATTCGGTATATACCATCCTTGGAAAAAACATTTTGTATGCTGTATAGTTGTAAACTGAATAAATGTAAATACAAATAAAATCTAGACTACCAGGGCCAGCAGGTGGTGTGGTGGTTAATGGCACTGGACTCCCACATGGCCAACCATGGTTCCAGTCCTGGACCTGTCAGCTTGCTTTCTCAATTTCTCTCTCTCTCTCTCTCTCTCTCTCTCTCTCTCTCTACCTCTACCTCTCTGCTCAAATTAAAATAAAATAAATACAGTTAAATAAAAATAATTCTTTTTAAAAAAATCTAGGCTACTGCATGCATATTCTGAAAAAACTATATTGTACACTATAAAGATGTACAATGATTAAATATAAAGAAAAAGAAAAAAAAAGAAATTAAGAAAATAATTCCAGGTCATCACAGCTGTAACACACTGCTTAAGAAAAGCTAGATCCTACAATGGTAACCAAGGTCTAAGTTCCTGATGTGGTCAGCCGGAACACTGGACATGTGTATAAATGCCCCACATCCAATGAGCTGGAAGACTTGAAGAAGGGACTTAGATGTGACCAGACCCTATAGAGTGTGCTCATCCCTAACCCCGCCTCAAATGCATAAGCATGTGCTATCATGAAAAAGGGGAGGAGGGACCAGTAGTTGGCATAATGGCTATGTCGCTGGACTCCCATGTAGCCGATTGTGGTTCAAATCCCAGACCTGGTGGCTTAAACTCACCCATGTGGCCAACAGTGGTTTGAGTACTAGACCTAGTGGCTTAAAAATCACATCGTTGAGTACTAGACCTAGTGGCTTAAAAATCACATCGTGTGTGTGTGTGTGTGTGTGTGTGTGCGTGCATGCCCAAAATCCCAAAAGGAGAATGGAGGAGAAGATTGCAGCATGGCCATTCCCCCTGGGAAGTGACCTCTCACTTTGCCTCTCTCTCTGGGGAGCGCATGTGCCCTATGGCAAAAAAAAAAAAAAAAAAAAAAAAAAAAAAAAGAAAGAAAGAAAAGAAAAGTCAATAGCATGAAAATGAGGCACATAAAAGATGAATCAAGTTTATAGGGAAGACAAGGAATTTGATAATGCATGTTCACAGATCCTACTCATTAACTAAATATAAGGAGAGATACAAAGTATACAAAGACAAGACAGGAAAAAGAAATCAGGAAAAAGATTAGGATAGGATTCAGGTCAGAGGTAGAAATAAAGTAACTCAGGAGTACATTTTCCCTTAACTAAGGAAGGAAAAAATAGATTAGAAAAAAAAATATGGAAATAGCTAAGTGTCTAGAATTTAGACAGTATGGTTTTGTTTGATCTTCTCAATGAAGGAAAAAAGGAAACAGCGTGATAATGAATGAATAAATAAGTAATTAGCAGTCCTAATTAAGGGACCATGAAATAATGAATGTGAGAAAATGCTGGTTAGTTTTTTGTTTGTTTTTTATTGCAGAGGGTGTATGCACTTGTTGAAGGGCACTCTCCCAAAGGGGTGTTGTCACACCACAATCCCTTCTCCTCCATTTCTCCATCCTGACAGGATTTGGGGCATATGCTTGTATGAAACTAGTGTGTTTTTCAAGCCACCAGGCCAGGATTGGAACGGCGGTCAGTCAGGTGAGATCCAGATCCTTTAACCACTAGGCTGTAGGGCTGGTCCTGGTTAATGGTTTGATCAATAACTGCTTAACTGATGACATGTACAAGAAGTCTATCAAACTGGGCCAGCTCTGTGGAACTGCCATAAAAATGGCCTGTCAAGAGAAGTCAGATCCTGGGACCAATAGGTGGTGTAGTTGTTAAGGTGCTAGATTCCCACATGGTCAATCACAGTTTAAATCCCAGACCTGGCAGCTTGAAAATCATGCTGGGTTCATGTGCATGTGTGCCCCCAAATCCCACAAGAATGGAGAAGGATTGCTGCAGTCCCTGAGGGGTGATTTCTCTCTTTCTCTCTCACTGTCTCTCCAGTGAGCACAAAAATCTGAAAGAAAAAAAAAAGAGAGAGAGAGAGAGAAAGAGAAGCCAGATTCCACATGACAACATGATTTGAATTACTGACCCAGTCAGGCTAAAACATAGCAGGCACACAAAATGAGTGCCCCGTATCTAACAGGCTGGAGGAATAGAGAAGGGGAATAATCCCAGTGTGACCAGATGCTGTGAGGTGCTCCTCTCCCCTCTCTCCCACGTATGCATGCATTCACTCTATTATGAATTAAAAATATATAGATATTTAAAAAATCTGTCAAACTGATTTGTTAACAACATGTCGCTTAGGATCTATTGAAACTAATACATAGTTTCATCAAGTGAAACTTTAAAATATCTCTAGGGCAGCTACCTACAACTCTCTATGATTAAATATCCTAGTCTTTTTTTTTCTTTTTTTTTCTTTTTTTTTTTTTTGAGAGATTTTTCTATAGGGCATGTGTGCTTGCCAGAGAGACGGAAAGCAAGAAATCACCCCCTGGGGGCTGGCCATGCTCCAATCACTTCTCCTCCATTCTCCCCATGAGATTTTGGGCACCCCCACCATGCATCTGGTGTGTTTCAAGCCTCCAGATCCAGAACTCAAACCACAGTCAGCCATGTGGAAGTCTATCAACATAACTTATGCCATCTGCAGGTCCCAAATATCCTAATCTTTGAAAAATCAAAACGTCTGGTAAACATAATTACTTTTTCTTTTTTGAAAAGGTTTTTGCTATAGGGTGCGTGCGCTTGCCAGAAAAACAGAGAGAGACAGAGACAGAAAGCAAGAAATCACCCCCCAGGGGAAATGGCCATACCACAATCCCTTTTCTTCTATTCTCCTCTCACGATCTTGGGCACGCATGAGTTTAAGCTACCAGGTCCAGGAGTCAAACTGCAGTCAACTACATGGGAGTTTATAGCCATTACACCAACTGCTGGTCCCCATAATTACTTTTTTAAGAATTATTTTATTTAACTTTTTTTCTTTCCTTCCTTCCTTCCTTCTCTCTTTCTTTCTATATATGACCAGAAAGCGACAGAGTGAGAGCGAGAGCAAGGGTGCAAGAGAGAGAGGAAAATTGAAAAAGTAAGCCACCAGGACTTGAACCAAGGTCAGCCATGTGGGAATCCAACACTCTTAGAACCTTCATGCCACCTGCCGGCCCCAAACAAAATTATTCTAACAAACTACATATGATAGATAATTTGCCAATAAAGCTGGCAAGACAGTAACTATAACACGACATGCAGGCAAGAAGAGTTACTGGATTAAATATTCTCAACATAAATTACATATGTAAGAGATTACATATAAGAGAGTACATTTTTCTTCTGAAACCCTCCCCCCTTTTTTTGAGAGATATTTTTGCTATAGGGAGCATACGCTTGCCAGACAGAGACAGAAAAACAGAAAACGAGAAATCACGCCCCAGTGGGAATGGCTATGCCAAAATCTCTTTTCCTCCAGTCTCCTCTTGGGATTTTGGGAATTCACACACATGTGCCCGATTGTGTGTTTGTTCGTTTGTTTGTTTTTGAGAGGTTTCTGCTATAGGGCGCATGCACTCGCCAGAAAAGACAGAGAGGGACAGAGAGACAGAAAGCAAGAAATCACCTGCTGGGGGGATGGCTACGTGCAATCCCTTCTTCTCCACTCTCCTCTTGGGATCTTGGGCACACACATACATGCGCCCAGTTTGAGTTTAAGCAACTCGGTCCGGGACTCGAACTGTAGTCAACTACATGAGAGTCCAGCAACATAGCCATTATACTAACTGATGGCCCCCTGGCATTAGTTTTAAGTCACCAAGTCCAGGACTCAAACCATGGTTGATTATGTGGGAGTCCAGGGATGTAACCATTATACCATCTGCTGGTCCCAGAAATCCCATATCTACTTTGATAACACTGTACTAAACAGGTCCTCTAAAACTCTTCCCAAGTAGAGGTCTTTATTCTTTCCAGAGAGATTTTTGCTATAGGGCATGTGTGCTCGCCAGAGACAGAGACAGAAAGAGATAAATAAAAGTCACCCCTCCACATCCCTCGGGAAATGATGCTGCTGCAATCCCTTCTCTGTTCTCCTCTTGGGATTGTGGACACACACATATACACCCAGCATGAGTTTCGGCCTCTCGGACTGGGCTCAAACCACTGTGAGCCATGTGAAAGTCTAGCGACATAACCATTATGCCATCTCCTGGGATTTTTTTTTTTGAGAGAGATTTTTGCTATAGGATATGTGCACTCACCAGAGAAATCACCCTCTGGGGGGGATGGACACACCACAATCCCTCTCCTCCATTCTTCTCTGGGGATTTTGGACACACATGCACATGCTCCCGGCATGAGGTTTAAGTCACCAGTCCGGGACTAGAATCACAGTCAACTATGTGAGAGTCCAGCAACGTAATCATTATGCCATCTGGTGGTCCCCCAAGTAGGATTCTTAAACATGAACTGAATTTTTTTTCCTAGAATTATTTTAATTTGACTTTATTTATTTTACTTATTTTAAATTTTGACCAGAGAGGTACAGAGTGAAAGAGAGAGAGGGAAAGTAAGAAAGCAAGTCACCAGGTCCAGGACTTGAACCACAGTTGGCCATATGGGATTCCAGTGCCTTTAACCACCACACCACCTGCCAGCCCCTAACATGAATGGAATTTCTTAAACCAGTGTTGACATAATACACACTGACCTATGGGACGTGTATACACACAAACAGAAAAGTGTTTCATAGGTAATACACTTAGGCAAATGGTTCACACCACAGAGAGGGCATCTCAGACTTTTGAATACACTAATGTATATATAGTTGAGCTCTATTAGGGGACATGTTTTCAAATTTATTTGACCCCACATTTTTTTTTAAAGAGGTTTTGTCATAGGGTGCATGCACTCATCAAAGAGAGACAGAGGCAGTGAGAAGAAAAGTGAAAAATCACCCCCTGGGGGTATGTCCTAGCTGCAATCCTTCTCCTCCATTTTCCTCCTGGGATCTTGAGCACATACTCCTGGCATGATTTTCAAGCTACCAGGTCTGGACTCAAAGCACAGACCAGCAACGTAACCACTATGCCATCTGCTGGTCTCTTGACCCCACTCTTTATATTTTTTTTTTAAGAGAGAGATTTTTGCTATAGGGCATGTGTGCTTGCCAGAGAAACAAGGAGACAGAGAGACAGAAAACAAGAAATCACAACCCAGAGAGGATGTCCACACCACAATTCCTTCTTCTCCAATCTCCTCTCAGGATTGTGGACTGCCAGGTTGGGGACTCAAACTGCGGTCAACTACATGAGTCCAGCGACATAACCATTATACCATCTGCTGGTCCCGTAACCATAATATACCATGATTTTGGAAAATACTAAAAAGAGAAATCCCAATTAAATTTTATAAATAAGATTTTAGAGTGGGAGGAGAAATCTATGATGGATCAAAAATACTATAGTATATAAATTTGACAGTCATCTCAAAATCACAACATCCAAAACATAAATAGTAAATGCTCAATTAAGTGACAATAAGTAAATACTTAAGTAATAGACTGACAAAACTTATGCTAAGCTACCCTAGCAAGGTGACTCAAAAGTCAAGAGTTAATTTAAATTAAAAGGACTACAGGTGTGGGAGCCTGCAGGTGGCAGCAGGTGGCAGCAGGTGGCAGCAGGCGGCATGGTGGTTAAGGGCACTGGACTCCCACAGGCCAACAGTCCTGGATTGGCGGGCTGCTTTCTCTTTTTTCCTTTCTCTCTCCCCCCTCTCTAATCAAATTAAAAATAAAAATAAATAAAGTTAAATACAAAAATCCTTTAGGAAAAAAAAAAGCACTACAGGTGTGTTTTTCACCTAATTTTAGTTGCAAAGTTATTCAGTATTCACAAATTAATGACTCCCACTAAATTAGAGTTCACCATATTCTACATTTAAACATCTATTTTTTTTTTTATAAATCAAAACTATGCATTTACAGTGAGATGAAGACACAGGAAAAAACACTACTCTAAGTTCTAAGATATATTTGAACTACAGAGATTTTTTTTAACTCATGAAAATGTTTGCAAATCTAGGAAACACTAAACATATACATACACATATACACTTACCATTGTGTCAGAGTTAAGAATTTGTCTCATAAATTCCAAAAATGAAGATGCAAGTTCGCCTGTATCCTTACTAAATGTGCTAATTACCCGTTTCAGTAAGCTATGCAGAGCAGTACTGTTTTTTCTTAAAGAACTGTAAATGAAGTAAATAAAGAAGAGATAAATTCTTGAAATACAAACATATAAAACTAACCTGAGAAACAAATTATCTCAGATCAGGCAGAATAAAATCTACACTTATAAAAAGTACTTTGGTGTACAAAACAATATTAAAAGAGCAGTAGCTAGAGGCAGCCAAAAAGTAGCACAGCAGCAATGCAACTGGATCCACATGGGAAGATCCCAGGTTCACATCCCAGCATCTCCCTATGCTTAAAGGGGGCACACAAACACATACCCATGATCTAGGTTGCTTGTGAATCATAGCAGGAGGAGCATGTTGGGGGTGCTGCTCCCCCATCCATCATGGAAAAAAAATCAATTAACTTTAAAAAATGTTTTAATATATTTATTTTTAAATTTGCTATAAGGCACATGTGCTCCCACAGAGAGACAGAGACAGGAAGATAGAAAGAAAACATCTGATGACCATGCTGCAATCCCTTCTCCTCCAGTCTCTTCTCGAGATTTTAGACATGCACAAGAACCTGGCATGATTTACAAGCCACCAGGTCCAGAACTCAAACCATCAGCCCGCTATGTGGGATCCAGCTGCCTTAATCGTCATGCTACCAGCTCACCCAAAATAAGTAAGCTTAAAAAAATAAAATAAAACAGTATCTATAGTTACGGACTCCTTTTAAAACTAAACTTCAACCTCTTAAAGAGAAAGTTTTCCTCAAATAACAAGTTTTTAAAACTTAGCACAAGACTTTTTTTACAAAAACCTGGCAGTAGGCTGGATTTATTAGCATTTATTAGCCTTAGGATCCATTTGTCAACCCCTAATATAGAAAGATTTCAGCATAACAAATCATAATGATACAGATCTAATTTTTTTTTAAATTTTGCCAAAGGGCTTTTACACTCACCAGAGATGGGAGTGGAGGTGGGGGAGAAAGTACCTCTCAATGAGGTGTGGTCACACCACAATCCTGTCTCCATTTCTCCAGTCTGTTCTGATTCTGACATGCGTGAACATGTACCCAATGTCATTTCCCAAGCTGGGAAAAACCACATGGCTGCTTACATGGGATCCAGCTCCCTTAACTACCAGGCAATGGAACCAGCCCAATATATTCAAAATCTTGGCAATATACTATCTACTAAAATAATTCTATGCATTGACACAGCTCTTGGTTGATCAAAAGAAAATTTCAGGGACCAGCAGTTGGCATAATGGCCATGTCACTGGACTCCCACGTAGTCAACCACAGTTCAAGTCCCAGACCCGGTGGCTTAAACTCACGCCAGGTGTGTGTGCATGTGTGCCCAGAATCCCGACAGGGGAATGGAAGTAAAGGGACTGCAGTGTGGCCATCCCCCCGAGGGGTGATTTCTCGCCTTCTGTCTCTCTATCTTTCCAGTGAGCATACATACCCTATAACAAAAACCTCCTAAAAAAAAAAAAAGAAAGAAAATGTCAAAGGAAATCTATTCTAATATTCAATTATATCCACAGGCTGTAATATAATTATCAAAATGGAATTTTTTTTCTCTTTAAGATTCTCACTATAGGGAACCAGCAGTTAGCGTAATGGCTATGTCGCTGGACTCCCATGTAGTCGACTGCGGTTCACATCCCAGACCCGGCGGCTTAAAACTCACGCTGGGCGCATGTGCGTGCATGCCCAAGATCCCGAGAGGAGAATGGAGGAGAAGGGATTGCGGCATGACCATCCCCCCTGGGGGGTGATTTCTCGCTTTCTGTCTCTATGTCTCTCTCTGTCTGACGAGCGCACACGCTATATAGCGAAAAACCTCTAATGAAACCCCAAAAAAAAATGATTCTCACTATAGGGCGCATGTACTTGCCAGAGATAAGAGTATATTAAATTAGACAAAGCATTACCTTTTTAAGTGAAATAATCCATAATCATGCTCTGCAAGAAACATCATTGTTCTGACACATGTCAGTAAACAGTTGTAACTACTCTCAGAATTAGCTAGTGTAGCCAATAGACAATCACAAATTGAGGCCATCAATTCTTTACTTGGGAGAGAATTGGAAAGCTGCTCCAGTTCAGAAATAGAACCTTCAGAAGTGCTCGGCAAAATAAGTGCAATATCCTATAAGAAAAGGAAAGAGAAAAAAACAGCTTTTTAAAAATCATTATCACTATAACTTGGCACTTTTATTTCAGAAATACAGAGCAATGAATATTTGGTAATCATCTCATTAGCGTATTATTGTGACAGTTCCATCTCATAGATGCAAACACATTAATACAAAGAAGTCATTCGGCCCTCTTACAGAAGTTAACAGTACAAGGACACACACAAGAATAAAGACATCAATAATGTTTTTACTTTTTTTTTTAATGAATTATTTATTGAGGACCAGCAGATGGCATAATAGTTATATCACTGGACCCCCACACAGTCAACCATGGTTAGAGTCCCGGACATAGGAGCTTAAAACTCACACCAGGTTCATGTGTGTGCGTGCCCAAAATCCTGGGAAGGGAATGGAAGAGAAAGAATTGCAGCGTGGCCATCCCCCCTACAGATGATCTCTCTCTCTCTCTGTCTCTGTCTCTCTGGAAAGCACACATGCACTACAGCTAAAATCTCTCTTTAGAGGGCTATCAGGTGGCATGGTAAGTTAAGGCGTTGAACATCCCCACATGGCCAACCATGGTTCAAGTCCCAGACCTGGTGGTTTGCTTTCCCACTTTCCCCCCTCTTTCTGTGTTCTCTCTGGTCAAATTAAAATAAATGAATAAATAAAATTAAATGTAATTAATTCTTTAAAAAGATAAAATCTCTCTATAGAAAAAAAGAATTTTAATTTTAATTTAATTTATTATTATTATTTTAATTTGCTATAGGGCACATGAGCTCCCCAGAGAGAGAGAGAGAGAGAGAGAGAGAAAGAAAGCAGGCCACCAGGTGCAGGATTTGAACTATAGTCAGTCATGTGGGAGTCCAGTGCCTCAACCACCACACCACCTTCTGGTCCCCATTTTTACTTTAAAATGACATCTTTTTTTTAAACTAAAGTGTAACTTCTATTTTCAAATGGTTAAGTAAAAAAGTATTTTGATACTTAAGTATTTTAAATCATAATATTCATTCATTGGTATCTTTCTTATAAAGAAACCATTCGGGACCAGCAGTTAGTGTAATGGCTATGTCGCTGGACTCCCACATAGTCGACTGCAGTTCAAGTCCTGGACCCGGTAGCTTAAACTCACGCCGGGCGTGTGTGCATGTGTGCCCAAGGTCCCGAGAGGAAAATGGAGAAGAAGGGATTGCGGCGTGGCCATTCCCCTGAGGGGTGATTTCTCGCTTTCTCTCTGTCTCTCTCTGTCTTTCTGGCGAGTGCACGCACCCTCTAATGAAAACCTCTCAAAAAAAAAAAAAATTCAGAAAATTAAACTGTAATAAATATTAGTATTAGAATTTAAAACATAACAAAAGAAATGGGTGAACAAATGAATATTTAAGCAGTACTATAGTCAGTCATGTGGGAGTCCAGTGCCTCAACCACCACACCACCTTCTGGTCCCCATTTTTACTTTAAAATGACATCTTTTTTTTAAACTAAAGTGTAACTTCTATTTTCAAATGGTTAAGTAAAAAAGTATTTTGATACTTAAGTATTTTAAATCATAATATTCATTCATTGGTATCTTTCTTATAAAGAAACCATTCGGGACCAGCAGTTAGTGTAATGGCTATGTCGCTGGACTCCCACATAGTCGACTGCAGTTCAAGTCCTGGACCCGGTAGCTTAAACTCACGCCGGGCGTGTGTGCATGTGTGCCCAAGGTCCCGAGAGGAAAATGGAGAAGAAGGGATTGCGGCGTGGCCATTCCCCTGAGGGGTGATTTCTCGCTTTCTCTCTGTCTCTCTCTGTCTTTCTGGCAAGTGCACGCACCCTCTAATGAAAACCTCTCAAAAAAAAAAAAAATTCAGAAAATTAAACTGTAATAAATATTAGTATTAGAATTTAAAACATAACAAAAGAAATGGGTGAACAAATGAATATTTAAGCAGTCTTCCAATTAAATATTTTCCTCTACTTTTCCTATCCTTTTAAAATCCAAGTTATCTAAAGTTAACCAAGTTTAGCTAACAACTGTAAAATCTCCCACTATGCTTTTCATGAAAGTAATTTTACAGGAGTATTTTTGAGTATGTTTCATCACCTTTAATCACCCTGACAACACTGCAAAACAATATTCAACTTCACTTAAAACTATGAGACAAAGCTAGAATTAAAGGTAAAAATGACAAGTTGAGGCCACATGATCAGGGCAGCCAGGATGTTATTGTGCTAGTCAGTGTAGTCATGTAATGCAATGTAGATTATTTAACAAATATCAATGTAATGGCCACTTGGAGATATGAAGACTTAAAATAACCTTTCTACCACATCCGAAATTTTTACTACCAGGTACCGTTCTTGTGAAAACAAATCACACTAAAAAACCCTCCCTCTTTAATTGAGTTTTTAACTGTAATCAATAGGAGCTTTAAGCTAGAAAAACAATCTTCTAACATGGGATTCTATTAAAAATATTTTTCCTGGGGGCAAGCAGTTGGCGTAATGGCTATATTGCTGGACTCCCATGTAGTCGACTGCGGTTCACATCCCGGACCCGGCAGCTTAAAACTCACGCCGGGTGCGTGTGTGCACATGCCCAAGATCCCAAGAGGAGAATGGAGGAGAAGGGATTGCAGCGTGGCCATCTCCCCTGGGGGGTGATTTCTCACTTTCTGTCTGTCTCTGTCTGGCTAGCGCATGCGCCCTATAGCAAAAACCTCTTGGCAAAAAAATAAACAAACATAAAAATAAATAAAAATAAATATTTTGCCTGAAAAAAAAAAGACTAGTTAATTAGCAGGAACAATCAGACAAGCTAAAATGCTTTTAGGCTGGGACCACCAGATGGCATAATGGTTATGTCGATGGACTCCCATGTAGCTGACTGCAGTTCAAGTTCTAGACCCGGCCACTTAAAACTAATGCTAGGAGGGACCAGCAGTTGACATAATAGCTATGTTATTAGACTCCCATGCAGTCAACCACACTGGCTTAAACTCACACCAGGAACATGTGCGTGCATGCCCAAGATCCCAAGAAGAGAATGGAAGAGAAGGCTCTGCAGCAGGTCCATCCCCCTGGGGGTGATTTCTCGCTTTCTGTCTGTTTCTGTCTTTCGGACGAGTACACGCACCCTATAGTAAAAACTTCTAAAAAAAACAAACAATAACAACAACAACAAAACTCATGCTGGGTGCATGTGTGCCCAAAATCCCTAGAGGAAAATGGAGGAGAAAGGATTGTGGCATGGCCATCCCCCATGGGAGGGGGGAGTGGTTTCTCACATTCTGTCTGTTTCTCTCTGTCTCTCTAGCAAGCAAACGCAACCCTATAGCAAAAATCTCTCTTAAAGGGAAAAAGAAATACTAGTAGGAACAGAAATCTTCTCCAAACACCATGGTTTTACAAGTTAAAAAGCATCTCAGAAACCCAGAAAACTATAAATTAGAAGTCAATAATAAAACCAACAGGAAAAAAATACTACTTGACAGGGCCAGCCTGTGGCATAATGGTTAGGGCAGCTAGATCCCACATTGTGGTAGACTATGTGGTTTGTATCTTGGACCTTGTGGTTTGAGAAACATGTGGGGAGCATATGTGCCAGAAACTGTGAAAAGAGGGAGACATTAAAGAGAAGGAATTGCGGCATGACTATTCCCCATGGGGAAGGACGGTGCTTTCTCACATTTCTTCTCTCTGCTTCCCTGGAGAATACACATACCCTCTGGTAAAATTAAAAATAAACAAACAAACAAACAAACTACAATGGTTAGCCAATACCTAAGCACAGTAATCTGAAACATTAAAACTGTAGTAGTCTGTCATCTGTGATACTTTCAAAAGTTGCCCAAACAAGAAAACCTGGTATTTATTCACCCAACCACAGTACTACAAAATTCAAGAGTGACTTGGTGTATAATTGGAAGAAAAAGGAATACAGTAGACATAAAAGACCTGTATTTTTCTGTAAAAAATATAGCAACAGTGGCACATAAAGCCATCACTCAAGGTCACAACCTTTTTAAAAAAAAATAATTGTTTAACTTTATTTATTTTAATTTGACCAGAGAGGGACAGACTGAACAAGAGAGAAAAAGAGAGGGAAAGTGAGAAAGCAAGCCACCAGTTCTGAGACTCAAAACTGCGGTCAGTCATGCGGGAGTCCAGTGCCTTTAACCACCACATGATCTGCCAGCCCAGTCACAACCTTATAAAGAAAAGGAAAAGAAGTTCTTCAGAGAAATCCATTAAATATTCACCCAAAAAAGCTAGAAAGCCCTAAACCATTTTATACAAAGTCCAATTTATCTCTCTAAACAGGATATAGGTGATAGCTCTTTGTTCACAGCCAAAATTTATGAGAAATTTTAAAACACATACATACACAAAGACTTAAAGTAACTATAAATACCTGATCACAGAGAGACTGCAAAATGGATATGACATATTCAACACACTGTTGGCGAATAACACTATCTCCAGGAGACCGCACCAAAGCTAAAAGATCCTGAAATATTTCTGCATATCTTTCATCACCTTTAATAGTTCCATTAATTAGATGCAAAATAGCTAATTTACAAGCTTTGTGAGAAGCCAGAGCATCAAGAAGAGCAAGTAACCTGGTGGTTTGGTTAGTGCACTGTTTTTCTTTATCTTCTGAAGTGCTGAAATAAAACCAATACATTTAGTTAAACAAAGTTCCTGATTTTAAGGTATTATTTAACTATTATTTATCAGTTTACATATGTTTTGTATAAAACATTTCATTCCTTGGATATAACAATAACTTCTCTGAAACTTTACAATTATCGTAACATTTTACAAATTCAAGCTTTCAATAATGTATTTTCTTAAATCAGAGAATTTCTGCAAGTCTACTTTTCAAAAACCCAAAATCAAAACCCTAAAAGTATTTTACACATGAAATGATGAAATAAAGCTTTCTAACTAAACATAAGCTAAGTATGTTCATATATACATGCACATGAATATGTATGTGTATGTGTTATAATTGCATGTACATATTACCTGGGCATTCTAAATCCAAGTTTCCAAACTCTAAATGAAAAACAAAACAACAAAAAAAGGATATACGTCAAGAATAACTTAATTTTTAATGCAAAATGAAAATACCTTTGCAAGTCTTCTACAATCAAATCCAACACAGTTCTCATAATCAGAAGTGCAGTTGGTGAGGCAAGGTCACACAATTGAACACAAATACGCCGTAACATATGCTGAATTGGCTGGCAGGTTGTGCCAGAGAAAGATCGAACTATTTCTTGGAGCAACTTTGCTTGAACATGAAGATGCATGCTCCACAACTTTCGGGTGTTGAGTGCCACTGATATATCATGTGGCTCAATAACCTGTTAAAAAAGTATAATGTGTGTGTACGTAGATTTTTTAATATTTATTTATAGTCACAAAAATCTGTTCAGGAAGAACTGTTATGCAAAGAACATCTTTACTGCATGCTTTAAACATTTAATTTTCTATTATACAATTAAACATTTGGTTGAATTCAGTGAATCTAAAAAATTATTGTTCTCAGATTAGCAGTCTGTTGAGCAGAGTCCATTGATGAAGCAACCTTGTTACTGGCAAATTCTTACACATGTAAAGGAAGAAAAAAGAATTTAAAATAACAGAAAAGTGTAAGTACAAGTATACATGACAGCATAATAAAACGACCTTTAACAAAATGTATTTAAAATGTTACCCCCATGTTTCCTCAATGACCAACTTGCTTCAGTTTTACCTCACCCTCATCCAGTTATTATATGTCTTTTTGAGGGAAGAGGGATGAGGGTTTAGTTTTGTTTTTAACAAAATCACTGCCTTTTTAAAAAGTGTTACTGCAGTCATTTATAAGATGCATGTTATATGGAAGTGATACCTGAGTTGTTTGCATGGGCAATGGAAGAGGCAGCAGCTCTGAAAGAAGAATGAGTCCAGAAAAAAATCCTTCAGGAACCTTCAAGATTGAAGAAAGAACTTCTTTTAACATTAAAGACCAAGTATTACTGGCCAGAGTCTCTTCTGAGATTGTGAGTTTCTCATTAACTCCTTGTGTAAAAGTTAGTAAAATATCAATGATATCATTCTGAATTTTCTGTTCATCACTATCCAAACGACCTGAGAGGGGGATAGAACACAGGAGCATGTGTAAAGTAACGAGTGCTGAAGGAACACGCATGTCCTTAAACTCAAAGGATCCACCTCTCAGGAGTTCCGTTAACATAGTTTTAAGAAGAGTGAGTGTACAGCGAGCCATTGAAATAGTAGTAACTCTGTGAAGGGTAGTCCCCATGTTGACATGGAGTCTCCAAGGCTGAGTGAGAACAGTGTTCAATTTTTGCAGAACCCGAATGAAGGTGTCCATTCCTTCAGCAGAAAAAAGTTGAATAACAGCAAGATTCCATTTCAGATCTTTCTGTTGACCTTTATAATAGAATGAGAAAAAAACTAATTACTTATATAACCATTTTGATTATATAATAACATTTACCCTAGCGTTAATTAGTAGTTTTTAAAGTATAAGTAAAGCCACATTACCTTCAACAGGGGGTGGTGGGCACGCCACATTACAGAGAACACGTAAGGCAGTGGTAAGGCCAACACCTTCCGGGGTCATCAAGTTATCAATATTCTTTAAAGATAAAAATGATCAGAAAGTTTAATTTATTGGTATCCATCAGTTCAAATTCCAGGCATATTATGCTAGTTAAAAATAGAAACTTTGGGTCTAGGTGGTAACACCATAATAATACAACTAGACTAACATAAGAAGGGTCCTGCATCGTATCCTGGCTCCTCCCTTAGCATGCCCGGTGCACACACACCCATGATCCAGAACTGGCTGAGATTAGGAGTAAATGGGGGATGGAGAACCTGTTTGGGTACCTATCCCTGTCTCTGTCTATTTCTCTCATGGAGCATGCTCAGGACTGAGCTTGTCTTCCCTCAAATAACATTTAGTTTATTTGCATGGACTCATGGGAAATTACATTAGGTTGGTGCAAAAGTAATTGTGGTTTTGTATTATAAAATCTGTCATTCGATATTAGATACATTCTTAAATAAATGTGGTTATGTTATACATCATTTTAATGCATGTTTCTTACTCTTTGTTCTTGCTAATGATTTATTACTTTCTGCTTATTTTATATGTATTTTAGACCATGGAAATGATGTCAGACAAAAGGCAAATTTGAGAGACTTTCTTACTTGAATACAAAATGGGTCATAAAGCAGCAGAAGACAACTTGCAACATCAACAACACATTTGGCCAGTGAACTGCTAATGAATATCAAGTGTACTGATGGTTCTAGAAGTTTGGCAAGGTAGACAAGAGCCTTGAAGATGAGGAACATAAATGGCCTCCCATCGGAAGTTGACAATGATAAACTGAGAGCAATCATCAAAGCTGATCCTCTTAACTACACAAGAAGTTGCTTGGGACCAGCAGTTGGCGTAATGGCTATGTCGCTGGACTCCCATGTAGTTGACCATGGTTCGAGTCCTGGGCCCAGTGGCTTAAATTCATGCTGGAAGTGTGTGCGTATGTGCCTGAGATCCCGAGAGGAGAATGAAAGAGAAGGGATTACAGTGTGGCCATCCCCCCTGCGGGGTGATTTCTCACTTTCTGTCTGTCTTCTCTCTGTCTTTCTGGAGAGCGCATGTGCCCTATAGCAAAAAACCTCTCCAAAAAAAAAAAAAAGTTGTTGCCAAAGAATTCAACATAGACCATTCTACAGTTGTTCGACATTTGAAGCAAATTGGAAAGGTGACAAAATTTGATAAGTGGGCACCTCATGAGCTGACCAAAAATGAAAAATAATCATCATTTTTAATTGTCATCTTATCGTATTCTATGCAACAACAAACCATTTCTCAATCAGACTATAACATGCAATTAAAAGTGGATTTTATACAACTGGCAATGACCAGCTCAGTGGCTGGAGAAACTCCAAAGCAATTCTGAAAGCCAAACTTGTACCAAAAAAAAAAAAAAGGTTGTGGTGGGACCAGCAGTTAGCATAATGGCTACGTAGCTGGACTCCCATGTAGTCAACCACGGTTCAAGTTCTAGACCCAGCGGCTTAAACGCACGCCAGATGCATATGTGACCAAGATCCCGAGGGGAGAAGGGATTGTGGCGCAGCCATCCCCGCTGGGGGGTGATTTCTCACTTTCTGTCTCTCTGTCTCTCTCTGTCTTTCTGACGAGAGCACATGCCCTATAGCAAAAACCTCTCAAAAAAAAAAAAAAAAAGGTTGTGGTTACTGTTCAGTGGGGTCTGATACACTACAGCTTTCTCAGATGTAATGGCAAAACCATTACATCTGAGAAGTATGCTCAGCAAGTCAATGAGATGTACCGAAAACTACAGCCAAAACTGGTCAACAGAAAGGGACCTATTCTTCTCCACAACTCCCAATCATCAGTCGCACAACCAATGCTTTGAAAGTTGAACAACTTGGGCTATGAAGTTTGGCTTCATCTGCCATATTTACCTAACCTCTCACCAACAGACTATCACTTCTTCAAGTATCTTGACAACTTTTTGTAGAGAAAATGCTTCCCAAACAACAGACTTTTATCCTACAAGAAAAAACAAACTTTTTTCTCATTGGAAAAAAATGTGTTGATTATAATGGTTCCTATTTTGATTAATAAACTTGTGTTTGAGCCTAGCTAAAAATTCACGATCCAGGGCCAGCAGTTGGCATAATGACTATGTCACTGGACTCTCATGTAATAGACCACAGTTTGAGTCCCAGACCCGGTGGACTAAACTCATGCCAGGCACATGTGCGTGACTGCCCAAGATCCCACGAGGAGAATGGAGGAGAAGGAATTGCGGCGTGGCCATCCCCCTGGGGGGTGATTTCTCGCTTTCTGTCTCTATGTCTCTCTCTGTCTGTCTGGCGAGTGCATGCGCCCTATAGCAAAAACCTCTAAAAAAAAAAAAAAAATCATGGTCCAAAACCGCAATTGCCTTTGCAACAACCCATGTACTGAAGTGATAGGGAGGAGCTAGGCTATAAAAGCACACAATACTGAAACACTGACACTGGTATTCACCCTTGGTCTGCCCACTTCTCTCTCTCAGGAGTATACTTTCATGTTCCCTTTTGTTTGTACTTTGATTTTTTTGACCCTGTTACAAAGCTTTGGTACTGCAAAGCTTAATGTATGTCTCTTGGCTAAGTTCTTTCCTCCAAAAAGACAAAAAGTGAGGTATTTATTCTCACCCTAACACTTCAAAGATTAACAATGCACTACTGTTTTTTCATTATTTGGATTATATGTGAGAATTTCAACAGTACGATTATGAGTTTTATTAATTTTAACAGGCATGAATTATTTTGACTGCAGATTTGACCATTCAAAGTCATAAAAGAAAACTAGCCTCGGGACCAGCAGTTAGCGTAATTGCTATGTCGCTGGACTCCCATGTAGTCGACCACGTTCAAGTACTGGATCCAGTGGTTTAAACTCACGCTGGGTGCATGTGCCTGCGTGCCCAAGATCCAGAGAGGAGAATGGAGGAGAAGGAATTGCGGCGTGGCCATCCCCCTGGGGGGTGATTTCTCGCTTTCTGTCTCTCTGTCTCTCTAGTGACACACGTCTGCCCTACAGCAAAAACCTCTCCAAAAAAAAAAAAAAAAAAAAAAAAAGAAAACTAGCCTCCAATATGATGATCTGGAATTGGCTCTATCAGACTTCATCTAAATATTTTAAGTAAAATCCTTTTTTACAAATTACATCTAAATGAAATAGTTACATGTTACATTACTATAGCATTTAATTTTAAAATACTTTTGTAAATGCCATTAAAATGGTGATTAATGGGACCAGCAGTTGGCGTAATGGCTATGTCACTGAACTCCCATGTAGTTCGAGTCCCGGACCCGATGGCTTAAACTCGCGCTCAGCGCGTGTCCATGTGCTTCCAAGATCCCGAGAGAATGGAGAAGGGACTGCGGCATGGCCATCCCCTCTGGGGGGTGATTTCTCGCTTTCTGTCTGTCTCTGTTTTTCTGGCAAGTGCATGTGCCCTATAACAAAAACCCTCAAAAAATATATAAGTAAATAAATAAAATGGTGATTAATACTCCCATTTGAAAGGAAAACGTAGGACAGAATCTGATAGTGCAAAGCAGTACAGTACACAGGATTATGTACACATGTGTTCATGCATACATAAAATCATATACCAGTCTATACTAACAAAGTCTAATTAATCAAGGACACTACTTCTACAATGTCTACACAATTAATTTAATGTAGTTTCACTACATAGTATGACACAGTTTCACAAAATCAAAGCACTTTTAAGTTCTACTTACCTGTTTAACATATTCAATTAGGTTTGGGATGCAGTTAATTTCAAATCTAAGGTTTTTCAGAGGTTCAAGCCACTTGCCAAGTTCTTAAAAACAAGGAAAATAATTTATAATATTTTAAAATAAAAGCCTTTATGAGAAAGGAAATAAAGTTATTATTTTCCCCAAAGAAAAACATTATTGTATCTGTATTCATACAAATAACCTAAGTGTTATGCAAGAATGAACTTGTTAAAGTTAATTCTTTAACAAGCTTTAAAATGAAATACAAATGCAACTCTACTATACTGGTTCAGAATAAGTAGCTTATTTATCTGGATTACAAAAACTTTAATGCTTAAACAGTCTACCTAATTCATTTCTTGCAATTAACATGAAACATTGAAAAAAGATGTATCAAATTACTTATAAACTAATACATCATTTGTTCATATACCTCTGTCACTGCATCCCATTACCACCCCAAAAAGTATACACAAAATGCACTCATTTCTAATGGGATCAAACCATTGGGAGACATTTTGCTGAATGTGTTTTACCTCAAGAATTTTTTAATTTTGTCAATTTCCTACTGATCTTTAAAAAAATTAAAATTAAAAAATTAAAAGTCATTATTACTGAGGCTACCAGATGGCATGATAGTTAAGGCGCTGGACTCCCACAGGGCTGACCGCATTTTAAGTCCTGGACCTGGTAGCTTGCTTTGTTCCTCTCTCTCTCTCTCTCTCTCCCTCTAGTCAAACTGAAGGAAAAGAAGAAATAAATAATTTCTTAAAAAAAAAAAGTAATTATTGGGGAGATGGCATGGTGGCTAAGGCACTGGACACTCCCATAAGGCTGACCACAGTTCAAGTCCTGGACTTGGTGGCTTGCTTTCCCACATTCTCTCTCCCTCTCCCTCTCCCTCTGTCTGTCTCTTTCTGGTCAAATTAAAATAAAATGAATGAATAAATAAAATTTAATAAATAATTCTTTTCTTTTTTAAAAAAGTAATTACTATTACCCCTCAAAAATGACAGCAAATTCTGTTTAAAAATTTAAAAAATACAGGGGGTCGGAAAGAGGTAAAGCAGTGAAAACAAGACATTCTGTGAGGCTGATCCATGTGGGAAGTTCCCAGGATCACATCTGGAGACCTTCCTGAGTGCAGCATGTACTCATATGTCCAGATCCAGGGTTGACTGAGGCTGCATGATAGATTACATCAAGACCCCGTCAGTAGAGTACTCTCTCTGCCTTTTTCTTTCCCTCTCTCTCTTCACCCACGGAAGAAATAAAACGCACACACACAGACAAATGAAATAAACCATTCACCACAATCAAACTCAAAACTCTCCTAGAAGTCATGCTATAACATCTATATTTCATCACCAAAATGTTTTAGAAGAACATTCTAACGCAAAAAGTGGTATATCAGTTCCAGACCCTTTGTAAGCATGACTACAGGAAACAGAAAATAGTGATCACATTATTCCTCAGTTCTACACTCCTCTAAAATGATTATAGCTATACACATTCTACGCATTTTGTTTTATTAGCAGAGGGTACATACACTCACCATGGGGGTTCAAGGGAAGAGAAAGCACCCCACAGCCGAGCACAGTCACATCACAATCTTTCCCCTCCATTTATCTATCTTCTCAGAATTTGGAGCACACATGCAACATGTGCCTCCCATGTTTTTTCCAGCCACCAGAGCCAGGATTCAAACCATAGTCAATCATGTGAATTTGGATGCCAATGCACAGGGCTTACCCACTACAATAAGGGGTTGGCCCTTTCCTATGCATTTTTAAATTAACTTTTGTATATATGTGTGTATATATATATATATACACACACACACAATATGTAGTTCAAAGAAAAATATAAGGGATAAAGAAACAAATACCAATATACTTATCACTCAGAAAAAGTAGTAAAGTATTAATACATTTGAAGACATGATATATCTTATTTTATAAAAGTATACCTCAGGAAAAAGATCTCTTTCCAGTACAGGAAGTTTAGTTAACCACTCAATTTTTACTAGACATATCATATAAAAACAAAAAGATCATATGCCATTTTAAAGCATTTTTACACTATTCAACGTTATCAAATTTTCCACTTGATAAAGTCAGGATGCTAGAAACCAAAATAAAATAATTTTTAAATTATGATTAATGGACCAGGAGGTGGTGCGGTGATTAAGGGGCTCGATCCCACATGACTAACTGCACTGTTTGAGTCCTAAACCCAGTGGTTTGAAAAACATCCCAGGCATATGTGCATGCATCTGTCAAAATCCTGACAGAATGGAGAAGGGACTGTGGTACAGCCACACCCTCTGGGAGGGTGATTTTTTTACCTTCTCTCTGTGTCTCTGTCTCTCTCCAGTGAGTGCAAAAACCCTAAAGCAAAAAACTAAAATTATTAGATACCTTAAACTTTTCAAGAATGACCATATAAAGTTTGCCATAAATGTCATTCAATAAGTATACTATATGTACATACATTAAACATAATGTTCATACTCATTTTCTTTACTTTTGAGAAGAACATGATGTGTTAAACCACATATGGATTTCTAAATCATACCAGAAAAGTATTTTGGAGGCAGTAAATGGTGTATAGGTTAAGATGCTGGATCCCACATGGACAACTGCACAGTTCAAGTTCCGGACTCAGAGGCTTGAAAAAAATGTGTGTGTGTGTGTGTATGCGCGCGCGCACCCAAAATCTCAAGAAAAGAATAAAGAAGAACAGACTAGGAAACGGCCATCTCCCCTGGGGGTGATTTCTCACTTTCCTTGTCTTTCTGTCTCACTGGCAAGCACAAGTATTTGATAGCAAAAAAACTTAAAAAAAAATAAAATAAAAAGTACTGTAATTAAAACTACCTATATAGGGACCAGCAGTTGGCATAATGTCTATGTCACTCGACTCCCATGTAGTCGACCGCTGTTCGAGTCCCGGACCCAGTGGCTTAAACGCATGCCAGGCACATGTGCGTGTGTGCACAAGATCCTGAGAGGAGAGTCAAGATGGGACTGCGATGTGGCCATCCCTGCTGCGGGGTGACTTCTCACTTTGTCTCTCTCTGTCTCTCTGGCGAGCATGTGCACCCTATAGCACCTCTCCCTCCCCAAAAAACAAAAACTACATATACACCAAAACACACATAGAGTTTGTCCCATGATCTTGCAGTTAAGGGAGTCAGATCCTACATGGTTGATGGTTTGAAAACACACCAAGTATATGAACATACATGCTCCAAATCCCAACAAGATAGAGAAATGAAGAGATCACAGTGTGGCAACACTCCACTTGGGGGTTCTCTCTCTCTCTCTCTCTCTTTCTCTCTCTGGCAACTCCCTGCAACCTCTGTCTTATAAACAAGGACCAAAAAACACATAACACATAGGGAAAACTATACCCCAACCTAAACTTTTTAGTCTACCTTTAAACTAGCTCTTCCATTTTGATTAGAACTTTAAGTAACCATATTTTCATGACTCTAGAAAAAGGTCCTTATTAAAATATCTTTGTTCTTTATTCACGATAGAGCACACATGAGAATGAATGATTGTGAGAGAGGGAGAGAAAGAGAGAAGAGGGGACAGAGAGAGAAAAGGACAGAGGGAGGGAGGGGATATATGGAGGGAAGGGGAGAGGTAGAGAGAGAAAAGAGCATTCTCTGTGGGGTCTGGTCATACCACAGTCCTCTTCCCTCCAGCCCTCCCACCTGTAGGATCTTGGGTATTCACACACATGCCCTGCACATATCAGGCTGACCAGTCCAAGAGCCAGAACTGCGGTCACCACGTGGGTTCTCCTGAGCAGCATTTCATGGCTACATCATGGTGGAGCCAGACCAGAAAAAAGACATTTTCAAATATACTGTTTAATTTATATATTGAAACATTTTATCAAGCTTTCAGTTTTATAAACTATCCTCATAAAAGGTAACTTCAGGAGGGCTGGTCTCATAGCCTAGAGGTTAAGGGAGCCAGATCCTATAAATACAACAGTGGTTCAAATCCCAGCCCCAGTGGCTTGAAAATCATGCCAGGAACATGTGCATGCATGTTTCAAATCCCAAAAGGATGAAGAAATGGCAAAGAGACTGCAGTGTGACCACATCCTACCAGGGAGAGCTTTCTCTGTCGCTTTTTCTCCCTCTCTCTGGAAAGTATATGTGCCATTTGGAAATCAAATTTTAAAAAGGTAATTTCATGATGTTAAATACAGTATTATTAGGTACATTATCAAAAATAATAGAGCCAACTAGTGGCATGGTGGTTAAGGTGGATCTCACATGACCAACCATGAGATGTGAGTCCTAGACCTGGAGGCCTGAAAAATGTGCTGGCCACATATACATGCATGCCCCAAATCCCAAAAGTAGACATGGAAAAAGGATTGCAATATGGCCATGCCCCATCTGGGGAGAGTGGTGCCTTCTCACTTTCCTTCTCTGTCTGTCTTTTTCTGTCTCTTCCCGGCAAGCATATATGCCCTCTGGCAAACTAAAAAATAAAAATAAATTTTAAAAAAAGCATATCACTAATTACAAACACTCTAAGGTTTTGTTCATCTATTACAAATGCTTAAAATAACTTCAGGTACCATACCTTGCAATTTAGCATTATTTTCATCAGCTTTACAAAGCTTCAAGAGAGATGCTGCATGCTGCTCTAGCATTTGGACATCACTGGAAGACTGAACCACCACCAAAATAAGTATGCATGCGTAATTATAAGCTACTGACTTCTTAGACTTGGAATCACTGAAATAAAACAAGGTTTTTAAGTTTTGGGTATGAAAACATTTTTTCAGGAACAACTTTATACATTTGTTTTAACTTGGTTTTAAAGAGACCAAGGAAATTTACAAGTCTAACTTCCTGAAAACAAAAAATTAGATTTTATACTTCACATTCACCTGAAAATATTCCTTAAAAGTATAAATAAGAAAAAAATGAAAATGCATATCACAATAGAGTAAAATTCTATTAAGAAATAAGATCAGGCCAGTTTATGATCTGGTAGTTAAGGCAGCTAGTTCCCACATGGCTGGTCATGTGGTTCAATTCCCAGACAAAGTGACTTGAAAAACATGTCGAGTGCATGTACATGCATGCCTAAAATCAGAAAGGATGGAAAAACAGAGGAGGGGGAATTGCAGCATGACCATGCCACCATGGGGTTCTCTCTCTCTCTCTTTCTCTCTCTCTCTCTGTGGTGTGTGTCTCTCTCTCCAGTGAGTACACATAACCCAAAAAAATGTTAAAAAAAAAAGAGAGAGAGAATATCAGAAGACTAATAAGATATTAATAAGTATACTTCATTAACAATAGAATATTAGAAAGTATACTTCATTGGTCTCCTCGAAAATGTTTGTCCAGAGCCAGCCAGTGGTGTGGTAGTTAATGCAGATGGATCCCAGATGGCCAACTCAGTGGTTTGAGTCCAGACTTGGTAGACTGAAAAACACACTAGGCACTTGTATTTGTGTTCTCAAAATCCTGAGAGAAGAATGGAGGAGGAGGGACTGTGGCGTGGTCATCCTCTATGGGTAGGGGAGGTGCTTTCTCACTGCTCCCATCCCCTCCAGCAAGTACACATACCCTATAGCAAATAAAAAAAAAAAAAAGAAGAAGAAAGAAAATGCATGTCCAATCTGAATAAATAAAAATAAGTGTAATTATCTGCTATCATCATCCAGTCTTCTACCAAATTTTTAAGATGAAGCTAGGCATAGTGTCACTGCTGTTTGCTTTTCACAGGCAAACAAGATAAGTCCTTCGGAATCATACCTAGGCCTCAATGCGAGAGCAGTTACCTAAATGATACTACTACTTTGTGTGGCATGAATCAGGAAGAGGGCATCTCTCTCTTCTCATACACTAAAATTCACTTCGCTGCTAGGAAATCTCTTTGAAACTATTATTCTCAATCCCCTTATTTAATCAAAACAATTCTGAAACCAGAGCACTATGAATAATTTAGAGACAAAGGGCAGATGATAGCAAGAGAGTCCTCGTTACTTTTAAGATACATATTCCTGTGTCTTAGGATTCCCTTCCACACAGATCAGCAGGGTAGTACAGCTACAATATTTTTCAACAGCATGGGGAAACTAAAAGAAGCTGCTAAAAGGTCCCTTTCACTGCTTTAAAGCTACCTCTTTTATTTTAGAGATTTCTGTCACTCTAATCCTTAATTAACAACTTATGTGGTATGTCAAAATATTTATAATTTTTGTTTTCTAAGCAACACGCTGTTTAAGAAACTAGCCCATGAATGATTTAGTTTTCAAACATAACAGAAAACTTAAGGAGTGAATAGAAAATTACCCTAAGGCTTCTTTGGAATAATACTCCATTAGAGTAATAAGACTTTGGAGATTTTTATCAAGACTGAAAACATGGCCAACAGCTGATCTTCCCACAGGATTAAAAGTAATCAAATAAAGATTATGAAGGGTTCCCAAGAGATCAGAATGATCCGTTTCTTCACTAGCTGTACAACGCTGAAAATGACTGAACAGCTCTGTAATACATTGTAACGTCTGTGTTGAGTCTTGTAGCCACAAGGCAAATGCATCATCAATAACACCATCAGATTGAAGACCTTCCTCTTCATCTTGATCATAAAGGTGACACAAAGCTCGTATCAACAAATTTGTTGCTTCATATTCTGACATAAAAAAAAGAAGACCCTTTTGTGACTGTGCAAGAAACTTCAAAACATCTTTTGTGGCTTGTAGCACACCAGGGTGGGCACTTGTTACTGGAATGGATAGAAGCAAGGTGACCAACTCCAAGAAGTGATGACTGTGAAGATACCTGTAGAAAAGTTGATAGATGTCAGGTCACTGCAAGGCATTTTTCATTTACTCAATATTCACTAAACAACAGGCAGGGAAAAATTTTTAATGGACATAATCCTTATCCTCAGTGATAGACTCCTTTAACTGAGAACACAATATGAGTTACAAGTGTTCACTCTACAGTAAAAAAGGAAAGTAAAAGTTCTGAGAGGCCTTCTAGCTAGCAGTCAACAGATGTTCAATAAATAACTATTGATATGTTTTCTCTTTCCAAAGTTGGGCTACTTATCAAATGTTCCTTTTTCACCATGGCCCTACTCTACTTGTGACATATTAGTACAGTATAGTTGCATTAGCGTGTCTATGAAAAATACAGTATATATGGACCAGCAGTTAGCATAATGGCTATGTCGCTTAACTCCCATGTAGCCGACCGCAGTTTGAGTCCCGGACCCAGTGGCTTAAACTCATGCCTGGCGCGTGTGCATGCGTGCCCAAGATCCCGAGAGGAGAATGGAGGAAAAGGGATTGCGGCGTGGCCATCACCCCTTGGGGATGATTTCTCACTTTCTATCTCCCTGTCTCTCTCGGTCCTTCTGATGAGTGCACGCACCCTATAGCAAAAACCTCTCAAAAAAAGGTTTCTCACACCATAAGCACAAACAGCTTAGGAACATGAAGGCATTAAAGTCTCTGATTGACAACCTTCAGCCAAAGGGCAAAAGAGCTGGTAGAAAAACAGACTATCCTGAGTTTCTCAGTGAGCTAAGTAAAAACACACTTTAGGATCCAGTAGATGGCATAATATCTACGTAGCTGGGCTTCCACATAGTAGACCATAGTTTGAGTCTCGGACTAGGCAGCTTAAAACACACTGGACGCGTGTGCATGTGTGCTCAAGATCCCAAGAAGAGAATGAAGGGACTGTGGCGTGGCTGTCTCCCCTGGGAGGGTAACTTCTCGCTTTCTGTCTGACAGGCACACGCATCCTATCACAAAAATCTCTTAAAAAAAAAAAAAGGAAACACATTTTAGTAAGTTCCTCAGTTATTCACAGTAAGTTTAATAAGACTTCCTTTACTGGACCAGCAGATGGAATAATGGTTATGGCACTGTACTCCCACATAGTTGACCATGGTTTGAGTCCTGGACCCGGTGGCTTAAACTCACAGTGGGCACATGTGCGTGCATGCCCAAGATCCCAAGAGGAGACTGAGGAGAAGGGATTGAGGCATAGCTATCCTCCCCCACCCCGGGGGAGAAGGGGGGTGTGATTTCTAGCTTTCTGTCTCTGTCTCTCCAGCGAGCCCACTCACTCTATAACAAAAGTCTCTCTCAGGAAAAAAAATAAATAAATAAAAACACTTCCCTTACTAGTTTCTCTCCTTTTATTACTCTCCTCACAAATTTCTGATTCCAAGGATAAGCTCTCAAAAAGCTACAATGAAGACTTTGCCTCAATTAATGCTTTTGGGAAACTCAAACTAAGTCAAGGGCTGATACATTCAGGTATAAAGAGGAATAGCTAGGAACAGACAGGGTAGACAAGTACCCCATATCCTGGTAATACACTATGCCCCAAATCAAGACAAAAACTAATCACAGAAATAAAATATAATACAGTAAAATGCCATTTTTATTAGAAAGCTATTAACAGGCAAAGTTTTCAAAACAGAAAAGTCTCAAAAGTTGAAATAAAAACCTACCACGGGGCTAAGCAATAGTGCAAAAATAACAGAAATAGATCAACATGGGAAGATCCTGGGTTCCCATCCTGAGACCTCCCAAAGTTTAACAGGCAGACATATATGCCATGTTCCAGTCTAGCTGAGACTAGGGGTAGGAACTCTGTTGTGGGTATCTGACTGTCTTTCTTGATCCCTCTCTCCTCTCTGTCTCTCATGAAATTAAATAAATAAATAAAAGAATAAATACTTTAGAAAACAAAACCAGTGTGCCAATTCTACAGCCAGTTTGAAACACACACCAGATGTGCCTGCATTCCCCAAATCCCGACAGAATGGAGAAATTGAGAAGGGATTACAACATGACCACAACTTATTACCCTATCAGGTGGTGCATAAGAGGTGCATTCTCTCTCTCTCTCGAGCTTTCTGGTCTCTGGCATGTGCACATCATACCCTATAGCAATTGGTAAAATTAAATTCCTACTATGGATACTGGTCCTAATAATGGTAAAACTGTATCAACAAATAAGGCAAGAGGCACATGACAGAAACAAGTAGTAAAGAATCTTAAAGAATCTTTAACCATGACTATAAGATTAAGTCATTAAAACATTAATATAACTTACAATGTATCAGAGTAAGAAAATACAAAGGAATTCACATAGAAAAGTTCTCTCCTTTCTATGCCATTCTTTGTACAAACTTCCCAGAAGCAACTTGGTAGTTTCTCATTTACTTTTACTCAGAGACATGCTTATTATCGGCATTGTTGTTCATTATTACTCTCTTTCACTTAGATTCCTAATTCTACTTTAAGTACTAACACAATATAGGCTCACCCAAAGTAACATATTTCTCAGTTTCACTGGAGTATCTATTTTGAAATATCAAATATCCTTATACAGATATGCATGACCTACAGATAAAAAATAAGATTGCGTCCAAAAATTTGTGAAATTTTCCAAAACAAACATCTCTTACCTAAAGAGAACAGGGTATGGATCATCCCTCTCTGGTGGTCCAGTAATCCGTGCCATTGTGGGGAAAGACTTAACAGGGGGCTGGATCATTGTATGAGGTGCGGTTTCCATTAAATGAAAAACTTCTTCTAGGAGGCTAACAAGCTTTTCTATTTCACCTTCAGTTATATTTGAGGATTCTAAAAGATCCATATCCATAGAAGCTTCTACCTCATTTTCATATTCAGGGTTTGTTCTCTCAAGTCCAGCATCTGTGTCATGATCAGGTTCACTGTGGTTAGGAACAGACGAAGTCTTCTCTGCTATATGGTCACCAAGTCTTTTAATCTCAGACAAGATTTCATAGAAATGGCATTTTTGAAGGATAGCTGAACCAGCGGTGACAACCCTCACAGTCTGATCTAAAAGTATGAGTTCCAGAAGTTTCTGATAGCCACTTTTTTCACTCTGCCTTCCTCTCAAAAAAGCTTCCATTCCTTCTGTCATACTAATGACACTGTCCAAAGCTTTAAAAGCATTTAACTTAAGGGAAGATGAGACATGATCAGCAAACAGGAGCTCAAATAATGCACTGATCACTCCGGCTTGCAGCAGTCCTGTGATTCCTTGAGCCCCACATTCTGCTAGTGAAGACACTAATTTGGTCCCAGCTTTGAGCTGCCGGACATTTAAGGCGATGGGTTGGCGAAGGGCTACTTGTAAATTTAAAGCTTGCATAGTCCAGTCTACCAGCTGGTCAAGAGAGTCTTGCTTAGTGTTTTTCAACTGCAAATAACTTAATCCTTTTATTATTAAACTTGGAATTTCTTCTAAAGCTGTAACCCATTTTGCACCTCTATCTTCCCGATACAAATCTAACAATTCAGTCAACTTCACTGAGGCTTCTACCGCCCCAGAATTTTCTTTATCTGGACCTTGATCTTTCATTCTACTGATTTCAATTTCAAAAGTTGTTTTGTATGGACAGCTGAAATATAAGAGTGGTACAAGCTCCCTGTCATATGGATCATAAGTCATAGGAGGAACTGAAGCTAAGTCTTCAGCAGTATATTCAACATCAAAGTTTGGATACTTAAATGTTTCACGTTCCAAGTCAGCAATTCCATCTTCATCACTGGAAATCTGTTCATAACCATCATCCCCTGAAAAGGAGTTTGAATAATACTAATTTTATCACTGTTGTCCAATGCATAAATTCTGTCAATCAAAAAATAGTTTATTGGGAACCAGCAGTTAGCGTAATGGCTATGTCGCTGGACTCCCACGTAGGCGACCACGGTTCACGTCCCGGACCCGGTGGCTTAAAACTCATGCCGGGCGCATGTGCGTGCATGCCCAAGATCCCGAGAGGAGAATGGAGGAGAAGGGACTGCAGCGTGACCATGCCCCCTGGGGGGTGATTTCTCGCTTTCTGTCTCTCTGTCTGTCTCTGTCTGTCTGGCGAACGCACGCGCCCTATAGCGAAAAAAAAAAAAAAAACCTCTCCAAAAAAAGAAAAAAAAAAAAGTTTATTGAACAGTATGGCAAACATTAAGAATTAATGATTTTCTCAAATCAACTTCTACCCCAATATCTTATCTACAGTACCTAATAGAATGATGATGAACAAACATCTTAAGCAAATTTCTCTATTATAAATTTTCAGCTTTATAACTAATTCTGTAAAAGGTATCTCTCCTCACAGAAATAAAATTTTAAAGGTCTCAAAGTAACAAAAATACCTCCCTGAGGAGGGAAGAAATTAAGCCTGCCCACTTGAGATTTTTTTCACTATTTATAAAATTATTTTATTTAATTTTATTATTTTTTTTTAATTTAATCAGAGAGAGGGAAAATGAGAAAGCAAGGCGACAGGTCCAGGACTTGAACCACAGTCAGTAATGTGGGAGTCCAGTATGCCAACTATCACACCACCTGCCAGCCTCCAATTTTTTCACTATTAAGATACTTCCAACTACCAGCCAGCAGCTGGTATGTTGGTTAAGGCAGCTAAATCCCACATGGCCACCCAAATGGCCAGCTGTGTAGTTCAAGTCCTGGACCCAGCAGCTTGACCATGACCATACAAGCCCCAAAACCTAAGAGAATGGAGAACATGGAATTGTGGCATGCCCATCCCTCCTGTGGGACTGGCGGGGCGGGGGGTGATTTCTCACCTTCCCTCTGTTTCTGTCTCTCTCCAACCAATGTATATACCCTATAGCAAACTTGAGGGAAAAAAAAGGAGGACGGATGGGACCAGTTTAATGACCTGGTGGTTACTAAGGTAGCCAGATCCTACATAGCAGAGTGTGTGGTTTGAGTCCCAGACCCAGAGGCTTGGGAAGCAAGCCAGGCCATGTGTTCCCAAAAGACCTGAAAGAAGAGAGACATGGAAGAGAAGAATGGTATGACCATTCCTTATCCGGGGGTGTTTCTCCTCTCCTTTCTCTCTCAAGTGAGTATGCACATCACTAGCAAAAAAGAAAGAAAAAAAAAAAGAATCTGTGGGCAAAAATGCCAACTTGGAAGTCCAGCAGTAACACACTACTCAAGTAATGCTATCTGCACAGGAAGTATACACCCATAATCCTGGCTGGCTAGGATCTGATTGAGGGTACATGTCTTTTTCTCTCTCTGTTATCTCTCACTCTCATGAAAGAAATAAAAATGTTTTTAAAATGATGGGCTAATACTACCAAAATAAAATAAGAATATGAAATTACAAACTTAAACCAAGTAGTTTCAGAAAAAATATTATATTATTTATATACTATTATAGGCTCTCTTTACAACAATCTCATTATTATGGAATTTTCACTTCTCTGCATTAATTATCACAGTTTCCTAGGTCTATGTTATATCTTTCCTGCCTGAAATCTAACTACTCTTATATTGCTCAAAGTTACATCAAGTTCAAGAGCTAGCAGGTGGTGTGGTGGTTAAGGGTGCTGGACTTCCACATGGCTGACTGCAGTTCAAATCCCAGACCTGGTGGCTTGCTTTCTCACTCACTCTCTCTCTCTCACTCTGTCCCTCTCTGGTCAAATTAAAATAAATTATGTAATTCTTTAAAACAAACAAAAAGTTACATCAAGTTCACTTTTAGTACATAAAACCAAAACGCCCTCATTAATATAACACACCTTCACCTTCTTCATCTTCTTCACCTTCTTCCTCTTCCTCTTCCTCTTCCTCCTCAGGGATACTGTCTACTGTATGGCGGTCATCATCATCCTCATTCTCTTCTTCCTCTACATCTACATCATCTTCGTCATCTTCTCCTTCTTCTTGCTGTTCTTCTTCTACTTCTCCTTCATCAGAATATTGACCTTCCTGGGGAACAGAATTCCGATCAGGAGAAATGGGTTCAAAATAATCTTCTCTATGAGGAGCATCTTCTTCCTTGTCACCAGACACTGAAATTTTGAGATTTAAGGCATAGATTATTGTAATGTTTTAAATAACACAAGGCAGAAGGACTAGGTATTGCAATTACTTAGAAGCATTTTATATAACTGTACTCATAAATATCCTTTTAAAAAGTGGCAAAATTACTTGTCTTAAAAAAATTAAGACTATATACACTGTTCAACTTCATACAGTGACAATAAAGTATGCTATTTTATACTCTAGTATCATAAGCTAACTTCTTAGCTATTAACTATACAGATTTTTTTATCTCTTCAAATATATTACTACTTATTGTTAACTAATACTCTTCCATATATTCCACCATAGCACTTTACTACTTTTTTTTAGCTTCAAATAAATTAACTGATTTTTCTTTTTCTTTTTTTTTTGGAGCAGGGGAGAAGTTTTTTGTTTATTTTTTTGCTATAGGGCGCATGTGCTCTCCAGACAGACAGAGAGAGACAGAAAGTGAGAAATCACCCCCCAGGGGGAATGGCCACACCGCAATCCCTTCTCCTCCATTCTCCTTTCGGGATCTTGGGCACGCACACACATGCGCCCAGCATGAGATTTAAGCCACCGGGTCCAGGACACGAACCGCAGTCAACCACATGGGAGTCCAGCGACATAGCCATTATGCCAACTGCTGGTCCCTGATTTTTCTTTTCTGACAAGGTCACCTGCCAACAGAAAAACTCATGGATATATTGCACAGCATGAGGAGGTGGGGTAGATACTGGGTCAGTGGGTGGCATGGTGGTTAAAGCACTGGATTCCACATGGCCAAGTATGTGGTTCAAGTCTCAGACTCAGCGGCTTACAAAGCATAACAGGGCACATGTGTATGTATGCTCAGAATTCCAGAAGGAAAGCACGGACTACAGTGGGACCTTACCCCTAGAGGGGTTATTTCTCCCTTTCCTACTCTCTCTCTGGCGAATCCATGTGCAGTATTGCAAAATCTTTTTATTTATTTATTTTTTTAAAGGCACTATTGATGCTATCCAAAAGAAAACCTCTTACACTGATTTTATTTATACCTGGCAAAGGCATAGGATCATCTTCATCATCATCAGGTGGAGGGGGTCCTGGAGGAGTCCTTGGTCCCCTCGGCTGTGGTCTTGGAGGACTTCCATTAAACTGTTCTTCTTTCTCCCCATCTGTTGGAGTTTTATTAGAGACAAAAAAAAAAAACTTCCAAGTTATGAAAGCATTGTGAAATAAATGCATGAAAAAATGTTTTTCACAATTTCAGTTTTTAGTCATCAGAATTTATTGATAGCAAATTTTTCCCTCCTGGCTTAACAGAAATGTTGCTAATTAATCTGTATTTGTAATATTAGAATTGCTGCCTTCCAATATAACAAAATATAATGTACACACTCCTAGGTGTAATCTCAGAGAAATAAAGACTTATTTTCATGGAGGAAAATGTATATGAATGCTCAGTTTTATTTGTAATAGTTTTTTTAAAATAATTATTTATTTTATTTTGTTTATTTATTTTTTAATTCAACCAGAGGGAAACAGAGAGAGAGAGAGAGAAAGGGAAAGACAAAGTGAGAAAGGAAGCCGCCAGGTCCACAATTCGAACCAATGTAGGCCACGTGGGAATCCAGCACCTTCACCACCACATCACCTGCTGGCCCCTTATTTGTAATAGTTTTACTTACAATAGCACAAAACTAGAAACTACCCAAATGTTCCTCAACAAGTGAATGGTTAAATAAAGTAGTGTATCCATACTACGTAACACCACTTGTTAATTTTTTAAAAAGTATTGACATATGCCGCAAAGTGGATGAACCACTGGGAAATATGATGAATGTAAACAATCAATCTCAAAAACATAAATTACTGCATGATTCCATTTTTTGACATTCTAAATGTAAACAATCAATCTCAAAAAGACAATTACTGCATGATTCCATTTTTTGACATTCTAAAATAATAAAGAGATGAACAAGTTAATGATGCCAAAAAATCATGATCAGTGAGAAGGGTAGGCTATAAAGAAGGAATACAAGGGTATTTTTGAGGTAATTAATTAAGTTTCCTAATTAAGGTAGTAGTTACGCAAGATTACACATGATATAAAACTGCACAGAGCTACACACACAAAGTGCGTGTCTAACTGATGAAATCTCAACAAACTTACAATGCCAGTTTTCTGGATTTTATATGTATTATAGTTATAAAAGATACTAACATTGGTGGAGGAAGGCTGGCCCTGCTGGCCTAATGGTTAAGGGCTAATAGGACAGCTCAAGTCCAGGCCTGAGTAACTTGAAAATATGCCAGATGCATGCGTACTCCCTAAATCCCAACAGGATGGGGAAATGGAAGAGAAAGGACTATGGCACTACTATATCCCATTGGCAGGGTGTTTTCTTCCTCCCAAGGGCAAGTGCCCTCTGGCAATTTCAAAAAGAAATTTATATCTAAAATATTTGAAATGCATTCCTTTAAAATATGTCATTGAGTATTCCAGGAACAGAGACTAAACTTCCTGCCTATTCTTCAGATTCTTTAGAGATAATTCTGATAATAAACAATGAATAACCACTGATTTGCATTATATTGGGTCATGAGAAAAGTCATGATGTATTTTTCTATGCAAAAATGCATCATAGGGACCAGCAGATGGCACAATGGTTATGTTGCTGGACGGACTCCCACATAGTCAACCACAATTCGAGTGCCAGACCCAGCAGCTTGACAATTCACACCAGGAGCGTGTGCATGCATGCACAAAATTCCAAGAGGCAAATGAAGGAGAAAGGACTGCAGCATGGCGACCTCCCTGGGGGGGGGGGGGTGTCTCATTTTCTGTCTCTGCTTCTATCTTTCTGGCAAATGCACTTGCCCTATAGCAAAAAATCTCTCTAAAAAAGTAAGAAAGCATCATGACTTTTCCAATGACCCAATAATTAACTTACGTTGAATGGGGGAAAAAAGCACTTGAGTCAATTTAAAGAGGTTTATAAAAAAGTAGACAAAAAAATTAAATGTAAATAATTCAACATAAAATGAAATTCTTATAGAAAAAAAGAAAATAACATCTTGTTAAGTCTTGAACAAGATTCAAAAGGTAGAAGAGTTCTTTATATCAACCTTTCTAAAGGGACATAAATTTCACTGGCAAAAGCAAACTTAAAATTCTCACCATGTTTGGGATTCCTTTTTAAACTCGTCTGTGGCTGGGGAGGTGGCGGAGGTGGAGGTGGTGGTGGTGGAGAGTCTCTGTCGTGACTTATCACTCTATCCACGGATCCATATATTGCCAATGTCAGACAGTTGTACCAGCCCCTTAGCACCAATCCATCGGTATTCACCTAATTTTTAGGAGGAAAATAAATCTTTTAAATCAAAGTTTTAATATGCCAAAAACCAGAACCATCAGTTAGCATAATGGCTATATCACTGAACTCTCATGTAGTCAACCGCAGTTCAAGTCCCAGACCTGGTGGCTTAAACTCATACCAGGCGCGTGTGCATGCATACCCAAGATCCCAAGAGGAGAACGGAGAAGGGAGTGCAGCAAGGCCATCCCCCCTGGAAGGTGATTTCTCGCTTTCTATCTCTCTGTCTCTCTTTTTCTGGTGAGCGCACACACCCTATAGCAAAAAAACCTCTCCTGAAAAAAAAAAAAAAGCCAAAAACCAAACAGTATCAAATTAGTCTGTAATTCAACTAAAACCTAAAAGTATGCTGAAATACAAATACCAATACTTGTATTGAGATTCACACAGAGGCACAGCTTTATATGGCCTTTCAGAATAACATAACTAAAGCTGTCCTAAAACTACATCTACCCAGTCTTAAGCTTCATGTGAATCCTTGTCAAAAAGTTTAATGGAGGTGGGGGGGAGACCAGCAGGTGGCATTGATGGTTAAGGTGCTGGACACTCCCACATGGATAACCATAGTTCGAGTCCCGGACCTGGTGGCTTGCAGCTTGCTTTCTCACTATCCTTCTTTCTGTCTCTCTGATCAAATTAAACTACATGAGGGACCAGCAGTTAGTGTAATGGCTATGTCGCTGAACTCCCATGTAGCCGACGACGGTTCGAGTCCCGGATCTGGTGGCTTAAACTCACACCGGGCACATGTGCATGCGTGCCCAAGATCCCAAGAGGAGAATGGAGGAAAAGGGACTGCGACATGGCCATACCCCCTTGGGGGTGATTTCTTGCTTTCTATCTCCCTGTCTCTTTCTGGCGAGCACACGTGCCCTATAGCAAAAACCTCTCCCCTCAAAAAAAAAAAAAAAAAAAAGGAAAAAAAACAAAAATAAATAATTCTTAAAAAAAATTAATTTTTTTTAAGTGTAACTGGGCCAGCCAGTGGCGCAGTGGTTAAGGGAGTTAGATCTCACATGGCATTGTGAAGTTCAAGTTACAGTGGCTTAGAAAATACAACTGATATGTATACATGCATGCCTAAAATCCCGAGAGGAGAATGGAGGAAAAAGCAGCATAGGGCCAGCAGGTGGTGTGGTGATTAAGGTGCTGGACTCCCACATGGCCAACTGTGGTTCGAGTCCCAGACCTGGTGACTTGCTTTCCAGCAACATAACCATTACATCTGCTATTCCCTAAATAAATATTTAAAAAAAAAAAAAAAAAAGGAATTACAGCATGGCCATTCCCCCTGGGGGATGATTTCTTACTTCCCCTCTTCTCTCTGTCTCTCCCTGGTGACCACATTTGCCTTATACAAAACTCTTAAAAATAAAAAATAATAATAATAAAAATGTAACCAGGGGCCAGCAGATGGTATGGTGCTTAAGGGCACTGGACTCCCACAGGCTAACTGCAGTTCAAGTTCCAGACCTGGCAGCTTGCTTTCTTGCTCTCCTCCACACATACACTCTGTCCCTCTCTGGTCAAATTTAAAATAAATAAATAAAGTTAAATAAAATAATTCTTAAAAAAAAAAAAGTGATCAAAGCCCCAACCAAAGGAAGAGAAATGACAATAAAATTAAGTGGGAGTTACTGATAATTAACAAATTAACACACCAATAGCTAGCTATAAGGGGTTAAGAAGTGAACGAAGGCATAACATTTTTTTTTTTGGAGAGGTTTTTGCAATAGGGCACGTGGGCTCACCAGACAAACAGAGAGAGATAAAGAGACAGAAAGCAAGAAATCACCCCCCAGGAGGGATGGCCACGTTGCAATCCCTTCTCCTCCATTCTCCTTTTG
>NW_006198305.1:1354996-1369611 GCF_000334495.1 Tupaia belangeri chinensis
TTTTTTTTTAAAGAGGTCTTTTTGCTGTAAAGCACATGCACTTACTAGAGAGATGGAGACAGAGATAGACAGAGAAAAGCAAGAAATGACCCCCAAGGAGGTATGGCCGTGCCACAATCCTTTCTCCATTCTTATCTCAGGATCCTGGACACGCATGCACATGCATCCACCATGAATTTTAAGCCACTAGGTCTGGGACACGAACTACAGTTGACCACATGGGACTCCAATGACATAACCATCATGCCGTCTTGGTCCCATACATTTAAGTACATTTTATTTATCCAAATTGTACTGAAAAAGTAAGTTACATCTCTTCCCTCATAGGGGAAGAGACCTAACTCCCACTTGGCTGACCATGGACTCCCACATGGCTGACCATGGTTCATGTCCCAAGCCGGAGGCTAGAAATTCATGCTAGGCACATGTGCATGCATGCACGCCCAAGATTCCAAGAGGAGAATGGAGGAAAAAGGATTCCAGTGTGATCATCCCCCTTGTGTGTGATTTCTCGCTTTCTATCTCTCTGTCTCTGTCTCTCTGGTGAGCATGTGTGCCCTATAGCAAAATTATCTCTTAAAAATATAAAAAAGTAAGGGTTCTAAAAAGCATAGAGTAAACATAATAGTTTTTTCAAAACAAAACTTTCTCCAGAAATGATCAAAGATTTTACCGATGTCATTAACCCTTAACATTTCCTTATAAAATAAAAATAATGGGGACCAGCACATGGGGTAGTGGTTAGGACACTGGATTCCCACATGGTTAACCATGTTTGAGTCCCAGACCTGGCAGCTTTTTTTCTCTCTCTCTCTCTCTCTCTCTCTCTCTCTCTCTCTCAAGCACACATGCCCTATAGCAAAGTAAAAATAAATAAATAAAAATAAATAATTGTTTTAAAAAGTGAAAATAAAATAATGCTTGTGCTTTTCAAAGATTACATTAATCGCTAGATCTTCACAATAACTATGAGAGGTAGATAAAGCAAATATTATCATTCCCTTTTAACAAATAAAAAAAATCATGGTGTCTGAGGACAGTAGGTGGCATGGTGGTTAAGGCACTGGTCTCCCACATGGCTAACCATGGTTTGAGTCCCAAACTGTCAGCTTGTTTTCTCACTTTCGCTCAGTCTCTCTCCCTCTCTCTGGTTAGCAAATAAAAAATAATAAAAAAAATATAAAGAATTCTTTAAAAAAGAATTCATAGTGTCTGAAGAACTTGCACAAGAAACCAAAACCCTGACTTTTGCATTCTCTTTCCACTCTATCATATTGGGTTAAGAGGGAAACTGAGAACCAGAAAAAATGTTGAGGGCTCTAAGACTGTGCCCAGTGACTGATGAACTCTAAACAGAAACCCCAATGGAAGGAAGATAAGAAAGATAATTTTCAGTGAAAATAGGATACAGAGGATGTCCCCAAATACCAAACAGCAACTAGATGCATACTAGATGGCAATTATTTTTGCATTTTAGATCTTACAATAGATGTTTCTATAACAGCACTTCATATATCAAGAAATAAAACACAAACATCTGATATAAAAAGGAGAAATATAAAACAGGTTTTTTTTTTTTTTTTTGGAGAGGTTTTTGCTATATGGCACGTGTGCTCGCCAGAAAGACAGAGACAGAGAGAGAGAAAATGAGAAATCACCCCCCAGGGGAGATGGTCACGCCGCAATCCCTTCTCCTCCATTCTCCTCTTAGGATCTTGGGCACGCACGCATATGCTCCTGGCTTGAGTTACAGCCACCAGATCCAGGACTCGATCCATGGCTGGCCACATGGGAGTTCAGCGACATAGCCATTACACCAACTGCTGGTCCCAAACAGGTTATTTTTTTAAGAAACTTTAAGGCACTAGTATCTAATAATAATCCACATACCTATTGTTTTCTGAATTTGTCCACCTATATCAAAGTATAAATGCTGACTTCCTCCTAACTCAAATACAAAACTAGGCAAAGAAAGAGCTCTACAGGTAAAGAATGACCTTACATTGCCTTTGTTGCATTTTAAAATGGCTTCTGCCATCCAAGCACTAGAACCAAATAAGCTGACATTCTGAATCACTGATTTATTTGTATTAAAAACTTTGAATGAAGGTGAGAACAAACAGCAGTGATTAAGCTGAAAACTGACTTCCACAATTACCTTTGAATTGGGTCTGAAGATGATGGAAGTATTCTCATCATATTCCAGGCTGCCAAAAGAACAGAAATAAGTTTATAAATTCAGATACTGAACATCAGTTTAAAAAAGGTATTAAAGTCTTTTTAGATTCAAATATTTCAACACAATCAAATGCTAAATCTTTGTTTTGGTTTAATAAACCACAAAGTTTGGGCTTAATTCACTGACCCCAAAATGTTACCAAAAAATGTATAAATCATACTTCCCACAGATTCTTATTTCTTTTTTTTTTTGTCATTCAAAAAGATTTATTTAAATTTCTACAACTACAAAATTTTCGTCAGCATTTGGTGTACTTATATCGTTTTAAGTCTTATTCTATCTTCCATTCATACTTCCTTCACAATGATTTTTTGTTATTTCCTCATTTTTGACATTTTCAATCCCCTTTTTCTTCTTAATCAACTTATTTCCTTCAGGTTAAGAAATGTTGAAGTTAGTACCATCTCACTTAAAGAAAACAAATCTTCTATTAATCCAATGTCCTACAGTTAAGACTGTTTCTTTCCTTTGTACAAGATTTTCTTAGAGAAGGTTACATACTTGGCAATCACATATTAACCCATTAAAATTTCATATCAAACATATGCAAGCTATTTAAATTCCAAGATGTAATTTCATTACCATCTAAAGCCTTTTAATATACTGTACTTGTATCTCAGTGCTAATTTTTCTACTTTACAAAAATTCTCCATTTTTCAGTATTTTTTCTCCATTTTTTTCCAAATAATAATATCTATGTATCTATTTTTGCTCCTTACACTCAGGATCAATTCTTTTTTATCCTCATCAGTTCCACTGCTTTCTACCCACAAAATGAAACTGTGCCTATACTGATCCCTATAATTTCTGGAGAGAGCTTGGCTTCAAATATGACCTTAAGCAAATGACTGCTAGATTTACACTTCTAGCCCAGAAAACTATTTCTGAATTTTAGTTCTTAATTTCCAATGCCTACGTGATATCTCTCTATCAATCTTACTTCAAATGAACATGACCAAATTAACTTTTGTACCAAAACCTTTTTAAATGTTGCCATTTCCATTAAATAGTTATTTTTGTTTCAGTTTTCCAGGTTCAAAATATGAGAGAATTTCCTCATTTATTCTTCTCCCACATTCAATCAGTAAAAAAAAAAAATACAGTCGAATCGTTGCATGATCTGTCATCTGTGATGCAATGTTGACTGTAGGACTGTGAAACTAAGACTTGAAATCCCAGGTTCACAACTCACTAACTGCCTGATATTGGGTAAGTTTCTAAATCTCACTTGGCTTCATTTTATTCTGTGAAATAAGAGTAATTTCTTTCTATATAAAAAGAAATTATAAAGAGTAACTAAAATATTTTTTATAAGGGCCTTTCCCATTTACCCAAGTTAATATAGTCCAAATCTCCATTCCTTTTTCCTGTGTCAGTATCTTATTTTATTTTCTTCAGCAATTAACACCATCTAATAATCTATGGTTGTTTGATTTTCTTCATTTTATGTGTTTATTTTCTATGATTTTTCACTATATTTAATGAAGGCAGAAACCATGTCAATATTATAATATTTACCACTGAATCTCCGAGGTCCAGAATAAACTCTCTCATATATTAAGTATTCCATGTATATTTGGTAATAGAATGAAAAACTAAAATATATAAAGGGCCTGCCCCAATGATTTCACTGATTGTCTGTACTCTACACTGTCTTCCTTCTTTGCCACTGCTATCTGCATGTATCAACCCTAATCACACTACTTCTGTCCTACAGTTAATAATCTCTTTGTCTTCATTTGTTTTCTACCCCCCATTAAACTGCTAACAAAATACTGGGTTGATTGTCACTTAAAAATTTTGTCAATGCCATTTATTCGTAAAGCACCTATGATACAACACTCTTACTGATATAACTTCAATTGATGACTATATTCAATAAGTCTAATCTTCATGTTCTTTCTCAATACCCCATTCCTTAATTTTCCATTTGTTTTTCTAAATGAACATCAGTCATTTTGATCGTCCTTATAGAACTTATGCTTGTTACTGTCTTTAATTATACTACATCACACAACTAGAAGACATAAACGAAATTTTTCCTTTGGGGCCCCGGTTAAGACATCAGACTTAAATATTCCCTCTTTTCATTTTTTAAACTACTATTACAAAATTATTAATAAAATTAAGTTTTCTTAACCATTATGACAAAATAATTCATATAATTATAATTTTAAAAAGAATCATATGCAGTAACAGAAAGTCTTTCAACTTTCAGTCTTACTACACATAATCATTGTTCAATGTTTACATACCTCTTCAGATATGATCTCTGTTTAAAATGATTATCTATCCTTCCTCTCACTTTCAATGCATGTATCTTGTGAATTTATATATATTTAGAACATATAAATACTTTCTACATACACTTTTATATTTTTTAACTTATTGTATCGTGTGTCTGTTTTTTTCTAACATTTGCACAAATAACCCCCTTTTGAACTCTGATATATTTTTTCTAACATTTGTAAGTCATGCAGGTTGTTTCCTTATCATTTTATTTACAGATTCTTATTTCATTGGTTTGAGGTGAGTATGGGCTTTTTTTAAGCAATTTTTCCTTTTTTTTCTTTTTAAAGAAAAATGTATAAATCATACTCCCCACAGATTCTGATTTAATTGGTTGGGGGTGAGTATGGGCCTTTTCTTAAGCAATTTTTCTTTTTTTACAAAAAGAATTGTTTAACTTTACTTATTTATTTATTTTTTTTTGGAGAGGTTTTTGCTATAGAGCGCATGTGCTTGCCAGGAAGAGAGAGACAGAGAGACAGAAAGCAAGAAATCTAACCCATCCAGTTCACCATGTGGGATCTGGCTGCCTTAACCACCATGCACTGGAGCTGTCCCCTCTTCCCCTATTTTATTTTATATTTCCAAACATATGTTGATGTTTTATCATGCCAATATTACCAAATTAATTACTAAATAATTGAATATTTTATTCTTTTCCAATAATAATTTAAAATTCCTGTAAGACATTCAAAAATATTTCCCAGTAGAATCACTCACATTTATACCAAAACCTGAATAAATTGGAGATTTACTTCCAATTTTGAAAAAATTTGTTTCCTTATTATTTGATCATTTTAGGCTCAACACTTTTTATGTAGTGTTTATAAATTTTCGGATATAAAACAACTATACATTCATTGATTTGTACTTCATGTAACTGCAAAACAGCAAAGTGTTTGTATAATTTAGTTACAGAATTTAAAAGCAAAATTTTACTTCTGTAAATTTATTTAAACTTAAATCCCAGTTGAGTCTAGTTACCTTTCTCAAAGCAGGGCAGAAATTAAAGAAAAGTTTTTCCCTTATCATTTTATTTACAGATTCTTATTTCATTGGTTTGAGGTGAGTATGGGCTTTTTTTAAGCAATTTTTCCTTTTTTTTCTTTTTAAAGAAAAATGTATAAATCATACTCCCCACAGATTCTGATTTAATTGGTTGGGGGTGAGTATGGGCCTTTTCTTAAGCAATTTTTCTTTTTTTACAAAAAGAATTGTTTAACTTTACTTATTTATTTATTTTTTTTTGGAGAGGTTTTTGCTATAGAGCGCATGTGCTTGCCAGGAAGAGAGAGACAGAGAGACAGACAGCAAGATCACTCCCCAGGGGGGATGGCCATACCACAATCCTTTCTCCTCCATTCTCCTCTCAGGATCTTGGACATGCGCGTACACGCACTCAGCGTGAGTTTAAGCCACTGGGTCAGGGCCCTGAACCATGGTCAACTACATGGGAGCCCAGCGACACAGCCATTACGCTAACTGCTGGTCCCATTTATTTATCTTAATTTGACCAGAAAGAGACAGAATAAGAGAGAGAGAGAAAGCAAGTCACCAGGTCTCTAACTCGAACCACAGTTAGCCATGTGGGAGTCCAGCGCCCTTAACCACCACACTCCACCTGCTAGCTAACCCTTGCAATTTCTCTTTAGTTTTTTTGCCATAGGGCACATGAGCTCACCAGAGAGACAGAAAGTGGGAAATCATCCCCCCTATCGGGGGATGGCCACGTCTCAATACCTTCTCCTCTCAGAATTTTGGGCACGCACACATGCAAGAAGGCACATGCACCAGACATGATTTTCAAGTTGCTGGGTCTTGAACTCAAACTTGGTCAGCTATGTGGGAGTCCAGCTCCTTATTAACCACCACGGCACCTGCTGACCCCAAAAGCACTTTTCCTAAAAGCATTTTTTTTATTACTTACCTATCTTTCTTTCTTTCCTTTGTCTGTCTGTCTCTGTCTCTATCTCTGTCTCTCTCTCTCTTTCTTTCAATTTGACCAGAGAGGGACAGAGTTGGGAAGGGGGGAAGGGAAAGTGAGAAAGTAAGCCACCAGGTTCGGCATTCGAACCACTTTCGGCCATGTGGGAGTCCAGTGCCCTTAACCATGTCATCTGCCGGCCCCTAAAACAGGTTTTTAAAATGTACTTCAGGTAATTCTAGTGTATAGCCAGAGTAAAGTACCACTGCATTGATTCAAAAACCTACTCTACGGGAACCAGCAGTTAGCGTAATGGCTATGTCACTGGACTCCCACGTAGTCGACCGTGGTTCGCGTCCTGGACCCGGTGGCTTAAAACTCACGCCGGGTGCGTGTGCGTGCGTGCCCAAGATCCTGAGAGCAGAATGGAGGAAAAGGGATTGCAGCGTGACCATCCCCCCTTGGGGGTGATTTCTCGCTTTCTGTCTCTATGTCTCTCTCTGTCTGTCTGGCGAGCGCACGCGCCCTATAGCAAAAACCTCTCAAAAAACCTACTCTAGGACCAAAATTGAAGAAAAACATCTTTTTTATCAAGTAGATGCTAACATTATAAAAAAAAAAAAAAAAAAACCCTAAAACATTGAAAATTAAATGCTGAGGTCAGCGGATAGCATGGTGATTAAGGTGCTAGACTCCCACATAGCCAGCTGTGGTTCAAGTCATGGACCTAGCGGCTTTCTCTCTCTCTCATAAGCACACATGCCCTATAGCAAATTTTAAAATAATAATGATGATAGATAAAATTAAATAAATAATTTCTTTTAATTAACTGCTGGGACTAGCAGGTGGCATAGTGGTTCAAGATGCTGCACTCCCACGTAGTCAACCACAGTTCAAGTCCCAGACCTGGCAGCTTGAAACATACCAGACGTGTGTGCCTGCATGACCAAAATCCTGAAAGGAGAATAGAGAAGGGATTGTAGTGTGGTCATCTACCCTGGGAACTGATTTCTTGCTTCCTGTCTCTCTGCCTCTCTCTTTCTCTGTCTCTTGAGCAAGTACACACACCCTACAGCAAAAAAACTCTCAAAAAAATCAAATGCTGGATTGGCAGGTGTTAAGGCTCTGGACTCCCACATGGCTGACCTTATTTCATGAGTCCTGGATGTGGTAGCTTGATGATCATGCCTAAAGAGTGTGCATGCATTCTCAAAATCCCAGGAGGAGAAAAAAAGAGAAGGGATAGCAGTATGGCCATCCTCCCTGGAGGGTGATTTCTTCCTTTCTTTCTCACTATCTCTCTCTGGTGAACATACTTACCCTATGGCAAAAACCTAAAAATAAAAATAATCTAAATTTTTTTTTTAAATAAAAGATAAAAAATAAAAATGTAATACTCTGGGCCAGCAGATGTCCAAGAACCAAGAACAACACAGAGTTTAATAAACTCTGTGGTTTATTAATCTGAAGTCTGTGTTCTTGTGGTGGTTAAGGCACTGGATGTCTCATGGCAAACTCCACAGATCAAGTACAGGACGTGGTCGCTTGAAAAATACACTGGGCTGGGGCCAGCAGGTGGCGTGGTGACTAGAGATGCTGGATTCCCACATGGCCGACTGTGGTTCAAGTCCTGAACCTAGTAGCTTGCTTTCTCTTTCTCTCTCTCTCTCTCTGTCCCTCTCTGGTCAAATAGAAATAAACAAATGAATAAATAAAGTTAAAAAAAATAATTCTTTAAAAAAAAAAAAAAAGGAAAGAAAAATACCCTGGGCATGTATGTGTGATGCTCAAAACATCCAGAGATTAGAAGAAACAGGATTGTGCTATGGCCATCCCACTTCAGGGGAAGGGTAAGATCTCATCCCCCTCACAGTCTCTCTCCAGAAAGTGCACACGCTATTTGGTAAAAAACTAGTAATAATAAAAAAGAAATAGCTGCTTCAGATTATCTAGGTTTCCCTTCATTTTTAAAAAAAAGGTTAAATTATCAATATAATTTAGTAACAAAAAGTGATGTATCGATAAAGAATGAATGAAGTTTAAGAAACTGTTAACTCCTGGGCAAAGAGATAGTGCAGTGGTTGGGGAACTAGTCTCTAACATAGTCGACCACAGTTCAAGTCCTGAACATGGCAACTTACTTTCTCACTTTCCTTCTCTCTCTTTCCCCCTCTGTCTCTCTATGGCAGGCACATGTGCCCTAAAGCAAATTTTAAAATAACAATAATAAGGACCACAGATGGCATAACGGTTACATTGCTAGACTCCCACGTAGTCAACCATGGTTCGAGTCCTGGACCCAGTGGCTTAAACCTCACTCCGGGCATGTGTGATTGCATGCCCAAGATCTCAATAGGAGAACAGAGAAGAGATTGTAGAATGGCCATATCCCCCTGGGGGATGTTTTCTCATTTTCTATCTCTCCAGGGAGTATATGCGCCCTATAGCAAAAATCTCTTAAAAAAAAATAATAATAAACTTTTTTAAAAAGTGTTAATTCCTGGGACCAGCAGTTAGCATAATGGCTATGTCACTGGACTCTCACGTAGTCAACCGCAGTTTGCGTCTCAAACCCGGCGGCTTAAAACTCACGCCGGGTGCAGTGCATGTGCATGTGTGCCCAAGATCTCGAGAGAACAGAGGAGAAGGGATTGTGGCGTGGCCATCCCCACTGCGGGGTGATTTCTCGCTTTCTGTTTCTGTCTCTGTCTGTCTGGCGAGCGCATACGCCCTATAGCAAAAACCTCTCCCCACCCCCCCCAAAAAAAGTGTTAATTCTTGACAGGGATAGAATTTTTTCCACTTTTTCTTTATTTATATTTTTTCTTTGGAGAAGTTTTTGCTATAGTGCACGTGCGCTCACCAGACAGACAGAGAGAGACAGAGAGACAGAAAGCGAGAAATCACCCCCCAGGGAGGATGGCCACGCCACAATCCCTTCTCCTACGTTCTCCTCTCAGGATCTTGGGCACGCATGCACACGCGCCTGGCATGAGTTTTAAGCCACCGGGCCCGGGACGCGAACCGCAGTCGACTACATGGGAGTCCAACAACATAGCTAACTGCTGGTCCCAAATTTTTTCCACTTTTAAGTGGCCTTTAATATTTTTTATTTAATGAATAAAGGAGTTCTAAGTAAATTCATTTAATGATAATTTTGTTTGCAAATATCACACAACCAGTTTTAATAATACCTAGCATGAGGGCCAGCAGGTTGTGTGGATTAAGGCAACTGGACTACCACATGGCTGACTGTGGTTCAAGTCTCAGACCTGGCTGCTGATTTCCCACTTTCCTTCTTTCTCTTTGTCTCTCTCTGGTCAACTTCAAAAAAATAAAATAATGACAATGAATAAAAATAAAATAATTATTTAAAAAATAGTAACATTGGGACCAGCAGTTAGCATAATGGCTATGTCTCTGCACTCCCATGTAGTCGACTGTAGTTCGAGTCCCGGCCCGGTGGCTTAAACTCACGCCAGGTGCATGTGCATGAGTGCCCAAGATCCCACTTGGGAAGAGAATGGAGGAGAAGGGATTGTGGTGTAGACATCCCCCCCTTGGGGGTGATTTCTCATTTTCTGTCTCTCTGTCTCTTTCTGGCGAGTGCACGCGTCCTATAGCAAAAACTTCTCAAAAAAAAAAAAAAAAAGGATCATGACACATCAAGAAACTGTCAAAAATGCAAAAATGCCCCTCTCTTCCCTTCCGACTCTCATTAAAAAGAAAAAAGAAAACAAATGCATGCACAAGTGACAAAGCAAATAAAAGATGGCTAAGGTTTCACACTTAAAATTTTATTTTGCCAAATAAAATCAACATTTTCTTAGAAGTTTGACATTTCTTTAATATCGTCAATTGAGAAAATTAAACTCTGTGTTCTTGGGTCTTTTCTTCTATCTAAAAGATAAGAAGGTTTGCTTATTAACTCATAAGTTTCAAGTTACCAAAATTACCTAGCAGGTACATACCTTCCCAATCTATCGAAAACTGGAGCACTTGGTTTGCTTACATTGTTGAAGAACAAGTCTAATTGAAATGTGTGTGGAGATGTCTCCCTGTGAATGAAACAGAGTTGAAATGTCAGCCTTTGAATACTCACCTCCTAATTTAAAACAAAAAACACTGTAAGTAAAAAATTAAGAGCAACTTCGGAATTAGAAATACAATATTCCTAAAATTTAAAAAATAAGAATACACAGATAACTATATTTCATAGCTGTATTTACATCCAACTCTCAAGCAGGCAACTTTTCACTTTAAGTACTATTGAAAATAGAATAGCTTTCTTTTTTCTTTCTCTTAGATTTTTGCCATAGGACATATGTGCTCATGGGAAAGAAACAGGGAAAGTAAAAAAATGATCCCCCACATGTGCTCCTGGAGAGAAACAGGGAAAGCGAAAAAAAAAAATCACTCCCATAAGGGGGATGGCCAATCCCTTCTTCATTTTCCTCTCAGAACTTTGGGCATGCACGCACATGCACCTGGTGAGATGTTCAAGGTCCGGAGTCCAAGACCGGAACCAAGCAGTCAGCCACGTGATATCCATCCTCCCAACCTCCACATCATCTGATGACCCACCAATTTTTGTAGCTTTTCTTTTTTGTTTTTTTTGTTTTTTTTAATTTGCTAGAGAGTGTATGCACTCCCTGGAGAGAGAAAAGAGAGAGAAGGAAAGTGAGAAATCTTCCCCCCAGGGCAGACGGCCATACTGCAAACACTTTTCCATGCTCCTCTCAGGATTTTAGGCACGTATGCAAACGTGCCTAACATATTTTTCAAACCTTTGGGTCCAGGCCTCAAACTGTCAGTCAGCCATGAGGGATCCAGCACCTTAACCACCACACCACTGGTAGGACCCCATTACCCAATCATACCAATACTGTAAAAATAGAAAACTTGGGGCCAGCAGATGGTGAAGCAGTTAAATCACTGGACTCCTACATGGCCGACCACAGTACGAGTTCCAGACTTGGTGACTTCAAAAATCACACAGGGCTCATGTGTGTACATGCCCAAAATCCTGGGAGGAAAAGGGATTGCAGTGTAGCCATCCTCCATGGTAGGTGATTTTTCACCTACCCTCTTAGTGACTCTATATCTCTCTCTCCAGCAAGCATAGGCACCTGAAGGCAAAAAACTCATAAATAAATAAATAAATAAATACAAAACTGGCAGAGCTGGTGGCTAGTAGACTTTTCTTGATGAAAACCAATATAATTAGAAAAGATCACTAGATATACTATAATTACACAATCTTTCCCATTCTTCAGACATCTCCCTTCATAGGAAAAGCAAGAAAAGTATGGGAAAACATAACTTAATTTCCTTGAACATAGAAAAAAACATGAAATCAATGATAATGATCCTTCATTATAAACATTAATCAAACATTCTCATGTTTTGTTTTGTACGGCTTTTTAAAAATAATTTATTTAAATTTATTTATTTATTTTAATTTGACCAGAGAGGGACAGAGAGTGAGAGAGAGGGAAAGTGAGAAAGCAAGCCACCAGGTCAGGGACTTGAACCACGGTCGACCATGTGGGAGTCCAGCGCCCTTAGTCACCAAGCCATCTACAGGCCCCTTGTTTTGCATGTTTTAATTTTTGAATGGCACCTTGAACATTTTATATCTGTTTCTACAAACAGTCAACTATTTTTCACAATTATGAAGACATAAGCCTTTAACTTTGAATTTGTCCCATAAGACTCACTACAAAGTACCTAATTTAACCTTTATATAGCAAAAATTGAATCATATAACATGCATTCAGTGAAATGAGGTATTGAGACCTATGACTAATACCCAGACTAGAAGTAAAGACTCACAAAAGATATATTTATCAGATATAAATACTCATGTTTCCACAGTCAAAATTTGGCTTTTATCTCCAACTCATGTAATTAAAATCAGAAGATAATGATTATGCATGTTATAATAAAGATCAAATTCCTGGGACAAGGAGGTAGAGGGTTGATGGGGCACTAGACTCCACATGGCCAACCGCAAATCAAGTCCCAGACCTGGTGGCTTACTTTCTCACTTTCTCTCTCTGGTGAACACATGTGCACTATGGCAAATTTTTTTTTTCTTTTTTTTTGTAGAGGTTTTTGCTATAGGGCACGTGCACTTGCCAGAAAGACAGAGAGAGACAGAGAAACAGAAAGTGAGAAATCATCTCCTGGGAGGATGGCCACAGTGCAATCCCTTCTCCTCCAGTCTCCTCTCGGGATCTTGGGCACGCATGCACATGAGCCTGGCATGAGTTTAAGTCACCGGGTCCACAACTCGAACCACACATGACTACATGGGAGTCCAGCAACATAGCCATTATGCCAACTGCTGGTCCCAACTATGGCAATTTTTTAAAATAATAATAATAATAATAAAATAATAATAATAAAATAAAATAAATAATAATAAAATAAAATAAAGGTACTAAAATCTAATTCCTGTTTCACATAAGTTTAACTTATCTATAATTCTGTGTCAGAGATCATGTTTTATATTTTATTTCCTATAGATCCTAAGAAAGTTAATGTATCAAATACTTATTTGCTATTACAACTAATAGCTAATATGAACCTACAAATGTATTTAAGAGACACATTTAATTGTAAAAAGACCAGGGCCAGCAAGAGGCATCATGGTTAAGGTGCTGGACTCCTACATGGCCTACCATAGTCCAAGTCCCAGACCCAAAGTCTTGAAAATCATGCCAGGCACTTGTGCATGCATACCCAAAATCCCAAGAGGAGAAGGGATACAAAAGGTCTGTAATATGGCCATCTACCCAGGGGTGATTCCTTACTTTCCCTCACTTTACCTTTCTGTCTCTCTCCCTTCAGCACCCATACACACACTCTGAACAACAACAACAAAAAACTAGAATAAGATCATCAAGTCATGACACCATATAACCACTGAAAACTGACACCATAAAAACGTCAAGTATTAAATGATAATAAAAATACATTTCTAAATATTCAAGAAAACTTACTTAATTTTAAGGGAACAGTCAGATTAAAAATAATTCATACCAGGACCAGGAGTTGGCGTAATGGCTATGTCGCTGAACTTCCATGTAGTCGACTGCAGTTCAAGTCCCAGACCTGGTGGCTTAAACTCACGCAGGGCACGTGTGCGCGCATGCCCAAGATACCGAGAGGAGAATGAAGGAGATGGGCATGGCTATACTCCCTGGGGAGTGATTTCTCGCTTTTTGTCTCTCTGTCTCTCTCTGTCTTTCTGGCGAGCACACGGGCCCTATAGCAAAAATCCCTCCAAAAAAAAATTTAAAATACTTCATACCAGGACTGGCAGACGGCATGGTGGTTATGGACACTGGATTCCCACATGGTGGACCACAGTTCAAGTCCCAGACCTGGCCGGTAGTTTTCCCTTTCTCTCTCTCTCTCTGTCTGGTCAAATTAAAAATAATAATAACAAGGGGAATTGAATACATAAATAATTCTTTAAAAAAAAAAAAAAAACTTTATGCTAACAGCTGGCATAGAATTAAGGTGCTGAATCCCAAATGCCCATCTACATGGTTTAAGTCCCAGAACTGGTAGATTGGAAATCACACAGGATGTGTTTGTGTGTGTGCGCCCAAAAGCCTAACAGGAAAATGGAGGAGTGAGGACTACAGGGTGGCCACCCTACAGGGGGGTGATTTCTTCTTCTTCTTCTTTTTTTTTTTGGAGAGTTTTTCGCTATAGGGCACGTGCACTCGCCAGACAGACAGAGAGAGACATAGAGACAGAAAGCGAGAAATCACCCCCAAGGGGGGATAGTCACGCCGCAATCCCTTCTCCTCCATTCTCCTCTCGGGATCTTGGGCACGCACGCACATGCGCCCGGTGTGGGTTTTAAGCCACCAGGTCCAGGACACGAACCGTGATCGACTACGTGGGAGTCCAGTGACATAGCCATTATGCTAACTGCTGGTTCCCCAGGGGGGTGATTTCTCACTTGCCCTCTCTCTCCCTCTCTTTCTGGCAAGCACATGTGCCCTATAGCAAAAACTGAAAGAAAGAAAGAAAGAGAGAAAGAGAGAAAGAGAGAAAGAGAAAGAGAAAGAGAAAGAGAAAGAGAAAAGGAAGGGAAGGGAAGGGAAGGGAAGGGAAAGGAAAGGAAAGGAAAGGAAAGGAAAG
>NW_006198305.1:1369718-1379994 GCF_000334495.1 Tupaia belangeri chinensis
AAAGAAAAGAAAAGAAAAACTTCATCTAGGGGCCAGATGGTGCAGAGATAATGCAAATGGATCCACATGGGAAGGTCTCAGATTCATGTATCAAGGCCTCCTTGTAAACACAAGGTACACATAAACATCTAAGAGGGGGTGGATAGAAGCATAAAGATCCTTTTGGTGGTGCCTTTTTCATTTCTCTCAAGAACTGAGTAAGACTAGCCCAGTAGTCTAGCAGCTAAAGGAATGAGTTCTCACATGGAAAACCACAGTTCGAATCCTGGCCCAAATGGCTTGAAAAACACACCAGGCACATGTGCATGATGCTCAAAATCCCAACAGAACAGTGAAATAGAAGAAAAAGGATGTGATGTGACCACGCCCTACTAAGGGGTGCTTTTTCATTCCAGCTCTCTCTTTCCTCCCTCCACCGATGAGTGTATGTACCCTCTAGCAATAAAAACATATACATACATACATGCACGTGTATATAAATACACAAACTTTAAAAACTTTGTCTATTAGGCCAGCAGGTGACATAGTGGTTAAGGAACTGGATCCCACATAGCTGACTGCATTGTTTAAGTCCTAGATCCAGTGGCCTGAAAAACACGATGGACACAAGTGTATGTGTGCCCAAACTCCTGAGCAGAGAATGGAGAAGGAATTGTGGCATGGCCATCCTTCCTGCAGGGTGATTTCTCACTTGCCCTTTCTCTCTCTCTCTCTTTCTGTCTCTCCTTTCCAATGAGTACAGGGGACCTATGGCAAAAAAAGAAAAAAAAAGTTGTTTTAAAATTCATCTACTTGAGGCCGGCAGATGGCATGGTGGTTGAGGCACTGGACTCCAACATGACCGACCTCAGTTCGAGTCCTAGACTTGGTAGCTTGCTTTCTCATTTGCCCTTTCTTTCTCTCTCACTTGCCCTTTCTCTCTCTCTCTCTCTCTCTCTCTCTCTCTCTCTCTCTCTCTGGCTAAATAAAATTATAATAAATAAATCTTTTTAAAAATTCATCTACTTGATTATGCCACCCCAAAATATTTTGGAAAATGTAAACCTATTTCCACCAATTATTTTTTAAAAAGATGAATAAAAAAAAATCTTGGGTTGCCCAAACACAAAGAATAGGCCCACCAGAGATCCAACAATTCTGACTGGCTGGAAGGCTAGAAGGAGAACTGGCATGTGGCAAGACTCTGTCAGAGGTCCTATACCTTCTATCCCATAAAATGAATTAACTTTTTAAAGAAAGAAAAAGAAATTCTTACCTAGTACTTAGGTCAAATAAGTATTCAAGTTTATGATGCTATATGTATTGTATGAAAAACCTAGACTTAATTACATGCAGCATAACCAAAATTGAATAGATTTTCAGGTTTATTACTTAAGAAAATTATTCCTTAAAATTTATTACCCTAAAAATATGCTTCTGGGGGGTCCAGCAGGTGGCATGTTGGTTAGGGCACTGGACTCCCACATGGCTGACTATAGTTCAAGTCCCAAACCTGGCAGCTTGCTTTCTCACTTTTCCCCTCTCTCTCAGACTCTCTCTGGCCAAATCAAAAAATAATAATGATGATGATCAATAAGATTAAATAATTATTTTTAAAAAAGAGAGAAGAGTATGTTTCTAAGACAATCTTTAGTCAAAAATAATTTTTTCAGAACTGACTTACCCATATGCTCTACTGTCAGGCAGGCTGCTATGGGCTCTTACTCCTGGAGGTATAACTCGTACTTCATTGATATAAACGACACATGGAAAACGAACCACATCTATATGAGAACTTTGCTTTAAAAAAAAATGGGAGACACACTGTAAGCAAAACACTGCTTTTCTACTCAAAATTTACTCAATTCAAAATATCTCGACTGCAAATTCCGTATCATTAAATATTATTTACAAAACTGTATACATCAGGGCTGGCAGGTGGCATGGTGGCTAAGGTGCTGGACTCCCACATGGCCAACCGTGGTTCAAATCCCACATCGGGCAACTTGCCTTCTCTCTCTCCTTCCCTTTTCCCCTCCCTCCCTTCCTCCCTCCCTCTGGTCAAATTGAAGACTAATAATAAATAATAATATGAAATCAAATAAAATAATTCTTAAAAATATTTTAAAAACAAAGCTATATAAATCTCTTTGTAGTAAAAGTAGCTGATAATAAATTTTCCTAATTAAATCTCTCAATTATTACAATGCTTTCTGCAATGTAGAGGGAACTTCAAAAGCTTCATGGAAAAACTGATCTAAAGTATGAGTTTGTTTTCCTGTAAAAAGTATTTAAAATCCATGCATAGTTTTTTCTTAACTTGCACTTTCTGGGGACCAGAAGATGGTGTAATGGCTACATCACTGGACTCCCATGTAGTCGACTGCAATTCAAGTGACAGACCCAGCGTCTTAAAACTCACACCGGGCACATGGGCATGCATGCCTAATATCCTGAGAGGAGAATGAAGGAGAAGGGAAAGCAGCATGCTCATCTCACCTGAGAGGTGATTTCTTACTTTCTGCTTCTCTTTCTCTGTCCAGCAAGCACACATATCCTATAGCAAAAAACTCTCTTAAAAAAAAAAAAAAAAAACACTTGCATCTTCCATGAACTTTTTGAAGACCTCTTATATTTACTTCCCTGCTAATGTTTACTTAGACCAATAGAGATCTATAATCCCTTACCTGAAACCTTTGAACCAGATGCCTCTCAGAATCCTTTTTTTTTTTTTGAGAGAGAGATTTTTGCTATAGGGCACATGTGCTCACGAGAGAGACAGAGATAGAAAGTGAAAAATCACCCTCCCAGGAAGACGGCCATGCTGCAATCCCCTCTCCACCATTCTCTTCATGCACATACACTCACCTGGTGTGATTTTTGATTTGGTTTGGTTTTTGAGTTTGTTTGTTTGTTTGTTTGTTTACATACCAATTTTCTTTATTTGAAGGAATAGTACAAATTAAAGAACTTAGGTAGATGTCTTGGTACAACTTATAGAAAATGTAAAAGAAACCCCAACATGCATGCCTTGATACAGGGAAATCACCTCGTGGCTCTGGGGAAGTTAGCCTCAGGCTTAGCTCTTCTTATCACTGTCTCCCAGGGTATGCTTGTCAAAGAGATATTTTGCCATGCCAGATTACAGAGCTCCCATCTTGCACAGTTAGTTACATGGTCACCCAATTTTTTGATGGACTTCACCTGCTCATTCAGGTAATGCATCTCAATGAAGTCACACAAATGGGGGTCAACTATGTCAGTGATCAATTTGTGTAGTTCCAGTAGTGACTGATTCACGTTTTTTTCCAAGTGTAATACATACTCCACTGCGTTCAGCCCACTTTCCCAGTCATCACTGTCTGGTTTCCTGATATCCTGAAGGAAGATGCGGCTACCTCATTGATTCTGCAGCTTCTTCAGTTTCTCAGCATGTTCCCTTCCCTCATGAGATTGGTAAAGAAAGTATTTGGCAAAGTTCTTCAAAGCCACATCATTACAGTCAAGTAGAAACACATGGATAGGTAGATATGGGAGACACAGAGCCCCAGGTTGATGGTGGCCTCCAAGTCCTTGGTGGGAGTTCTGGCGCACTTGTGAAGGGGACGCGATCGTGGCGGATGGCAGTGACAGCAGCTATGCCAGCACAGGAATGGCAGGGGCCTTGAAGTAGTCTGAGAGCACTGTGAGGAGGTGACAGAGGACTGGCTCTGTCAGGATGGTGGGATGGAATGGGGGATGAGCACCAGGTTCCATTCAAGCACTGTTGAAGGAGGAAACCACAGCAACTCCTGGTGGAGAATGCCTCTCTCTCTCTTTTTTCTTTTTAATAGATATTTTTTACTATAGGGTCCATGCACTGGCCCGACAGACAAGGAGAAAGAGACAGAAAGCAAGAAATATCCCACACACACCAGGGATGGCCACGCTGGCAATCCCTTCTCCTCCATTCTCTTCTCAGGATCTCAGGCACACAAGCACATGTGCCTAGCTTGAGGTTTAAGGCAACAGGTCCCAGATTTGAACTGCAGTTGACTATGTGGGAGTCCAGCGACAACCATTATGCTAACTCCTAGTCCCAGAACCTCAGGTTTTTAATTTTCAGAAAGGTAAATAAATATCATGCTGCAATCTCTTGGGCAAGTATGCACATTCATCAGTTGTTAGTCAAGTGAAAGTTTAGTACTTGAAACATACAGCCAGTCATGAGGGATATAGGTGTCTTAACCACCATGCCATCAGCTGGCACCTCTCTCTGTTTCTCTCTCTCTCTACACAAAAATGAAAGAAATAAACTTTTTTTAAGGTGTTTATCATAGAGCATGTGCACTCGCCAGAGAGACAGAGATGGGGAAAGCAAGAAATCACGCCCCAGGGGGGATGGCCATGCTGCAATCCCTTCTCCTCCATTCTCCTCTCTGGATTTTGGGCATGCATACACACATGCCCAACATGACTTTTCAAGCCACCATGTCTGGGACTCGAAGCATGGTCAGTCATGTGGGAGTCCAGCACTTTAACCACAGAGCCACATGATGGCCCAATAAATAAAATTGTAAATGTGTATTGTGTTGTAAGAGTGTAACAGCTGCTGCCATTTTCATTAAATACTTATTTCTAAATATTTATTAAATGTTATTCTATACCAAGATACACTAGGTCTGAAGGTAAAAAGACAAGATCTCTGCCATTAAGGAAGAGACAAACTATTGTGGTAGACAAATAGGTAGATTGCCATAATACAGATTTATGTAGGAACCTATGAACATTTAAAAGGATATTTACCTACTCAAGATTGTGGGGCCTACCTGTGGCTTGGAGATCAAGACAGCTGAATCCTAGGACCAGCAGTTAGCGTAATGGCTATGTTGCTAGACTCCCATGTAGTCGACCGCAGTTCGAGTCCCGGACTCAGTGGCTTAAACTCACACCGGGCGCGTGTGCGTGCATGCCCAAGATCCCGAGAGGAGAATGGAGGAGAAGGGATTGCAGCGTGGCCATCCTCCTGGGGGATGATTTCTCGCTTTCTATCTCTCTGTCTCTCTCTGACTTTCTAGCGAGTACATGTGCCCTATAGCAAAAACCTCTCCAAAAAAAAAAAAAGATAGCTGAATCCCATGCAGTCAACAATACAATTCAAGCTTTGCACAGTGGCAGTACCGTAGCCAATAAGGTTTATCCGAGGTGCGATTATTGCTAATTGAAACAATACGACTCAAGATCTGAACCCAGGGGCTTGAGAAACACACCGAGTGGATGTGCATGCAAAACCCCAAAAATAAGGAGAATAGAGAAGGTATTATGGCGTGACCATTCCCCATGAGGTGGAAGTGCTTTCTCACTTTGCCTCTTTGTGTCTGTCTCTCTTCAGTGAGTACACATGCCCTCTGGCAAAAATGTAAATACAGCCAGTCCCAAAGCACAGTGTTTAAAAGATATGTATAAGGAGCCAGATCCCACATGGCTGACCATAGTTCAAATCTAGGCTCCAATGGCTTGAAAAACATACTAGGCATGTGTGCTTCCACACCCAAAATCCCAACGGAATGGAGACATGGGAGGAAAAGGATTGCAGCATGACCATATGCACAAGGGAGTGCTTTCTCTCTCTTCCTCTCTTTCCTTCTCTGTCTCTCCCTCTCTCTCTAGCAAGTGCACATGCCCCCTGGCAAATTAAAAATAAAAAAAGAAAGAAATTACACATTTATAAGCTGGATGGCCCTTGAGTCGAAGGAAAGGAGGAAGGAAAGAAACAAGGAAGGAAGGAAAGAAAGAAGGAAGGAAAGAAAGAAAGTAAAGAAAAATTATGAGTAAACCTTTGTTAGGGGAGAAGAGGAATACAGATGAGGTTTCCTAAGAGGAACATCCAGGTCTTTAAGGAAAACAAGAATTGATGGAAAAGAGGAAGTGGAAGAGCTTTCTATGCAAACCAAGAAGGCATGCACAGAAAGAATGCCAGCAGAACTTGGAACGTTCAACAAACTGCAAGCATAGTTCACCATGGCTAGAGGGCAAAATAAGGGAGGAAAGTAGGACAGAGTAGTAGCTGTGCTCAACAGACTTAGAGTAATTCATCCGCAGCCAGAAGTCAACCCTAAATTTATGTCTCCATCTAGGACCTTTCTTCTGAACTCCAAAACACTATATCCAACTACTCACCACGCATCTGGACTTAAATATTCCCCTGGCTCCACAAACTCACAAAGTCCAAAATTAAACTTTCCTACAAAACTGACTACCACCATCCACACAATACCCAAGACATTATCTATCATCCTTGGCTTGGTTTCTCTTTCACCTAAATCATCCATTTATTCAAATACCAAGTCCTATCAATTAAACCCTAAATAGCTGTCCAATCTGTATATTTCTCTCCATATCTAATGTTGCATCTTTAGTTCTATACACTACACTGCTCTAACATGTAACATGGATCACAGCGATAGGATTCTTTGTTTTATGAATTATCTTTATTTACTTATTTTAATTTGACGAGAGGCAGAGAGCGAGCGAGAGAGAAAGTGAGAAAACGCACAGAGCGAGCGAGAGAGAAAGTGAGAAAACAAGCTGCCAAGTCCGGGACTCAAACTGCAGTTGGCCATGTGGGAGTCCAGCGTCCCCAACCACGATGCCACCTGCCAAACCTACAGCAATGGGATTCTAATTGGTTCTGTTTATTTAAAAAAAAGAAAAAAAAAGTTTATTTATTTATTTTACTTTTCATTTGACCAGAGAGGGACAGAGAGAGAGGACAAGTGAGAAAGCAAGCTGCCAGGTCCAGGACTCAAAATGCAGTCAGCAATGTGGGAATCTAGCACCCTTAACCACCACGCCACCTGCCGGTCCAGTTCTGGGCTTCTTTCTTGCCTCCCTTCAACCACTCTCCTACTACAGTGTGGTCTTCCTATAACAGAACATAACTTTATCACTCTCCTGCACCTTATTGTGACCAAACTAAACTCCAACAACTTACAAACAAGCTTGGCCTTTTTATCACTCCAAAGTTAAATCCTTAAACAAACCAGGTTCTTCTCATCTTCATGCCCTCATTAATACTCTCTGCTTAGAACCCCTTCATTTCCTGTCCTAACTCCCTTTAAATGTCAATTTTCTCTGAAAGCAGAGCCTGATGGGAACCAGCAGTTAGTGTAATGGCTATGTCGCTGGACTCCCACGTAGTCCACCACGGTTCGTGTCCCGGACTCGGTGGCTTAGAACTCACGCCGGGCGCGTGTGCGTGCGTGCCCAAGATCCTGAGAGGAGAATGGAGGAGAAGGGATTGCGGCGTGACCATACCCCCTGGGGAGTGATTTCTCGCTTTCTGTCTCTATGTCTCTCTCTGTCTGTCTGGCGAGTGCACGCGCCCTATAGCAAAAACCTCTCCAAAAAAAAAAAGAAAAAAGCGGAGCCTGATCAAATCTAAGAAGGGTACCACCATGCCCAAACCTGATCAAATCTAGATAAATGCTTCTCCCTAGTGTACCCAAATTCCCTATAAAACTGAATCACGATTGCCTCTTTTATTTCTCCCATTAGTGCATGGGTTTCAAGAAGCCAACTGAATCTCAGTTTACTGTATAGAAAGCAGGAACCCACATAATCGAATACAGTTTGAGTCAGAGATGTTGAAGGAGACAGAGAAAAAATGAGAAATCACTCTACACAAGATGGCTACACTGCAGTCCCCTTTCCACTCTTCTTGGGGTTCTGGGCCAGCACCCATGCACATACACCTGGTGCAAGTCTTAAGCCATTGGGTCTAGGACTCAACCCATGGTTGACCTTCTGGGAGTCTAGCACCCCAACCACTATGCCACCCACTGGTCCCCAAAAATAAATATCTTAATTTTACTAAATTTGAACTTCACTATAGAAAAATTGAAATTATAGAAAAATATAGGCTTTAATTGTCCCACCTTTTTTATTTATTTTTAAAACATCTACTTATTTATCTATTTATTGTGATTTTTGGGCCACCAGGTCCAGGACACGAACTGTGGTTAACCATGTGGGAGTCTAGTATTTGAAACACCTTGGTACCTGACGGCCCTGTTCTTTTTTATTAAAATTTTTTGGGGAGGCCAGTAGGTGGCATGGTGGTTAAGGTACTGGACTCCCACTTGGCAAACCACAGTTCAAGTCCTGGACCTGGCATCTTGAAAATCACACTGTGAGCATGTGTATGTACATGCCCAAAATCCCAAGAGGAAAATGGAGAAGTGGTTGTCGTGTGGCCATCCTCCCCACAGGGGGTGATATCTCACTTTCTCTCTATCTCTTTTTTGAGAGTACACATGCTCTATGATTTAAAAAAAAAAATCAATTAAATACAAATAGGAAATTATAAAAATAAATAAATTTTATTTGCCAAGAGGGCATTTGTGTGTGCCAGAAGGAAGCAGAGAAAGAGAGAGTGCATGCAAGAGAGAGAGAACATTCATTCAATGAGGTTGTGGTCATACCACAGACTCTTCTCTATTTCTGTATTCTGTTGGGATTTTGGGCATACATGTGCCTGGTGTGTTTTTCAAGCTGCCAGAGTTGAGACTCAAACTCCTTTCACAAGAGACCAAGTTCATATGCCAAACACCTTAATGAACTAATTCCTGATACTCTAAAATAAACACTGATTCCTCGCTCCTCTGAAATCATGTAGCCTTTATTTATACCACACAACGGGAGCTAAATATCAACTAAGGTCCTAATATGTCATATATTGATGGAAATCTTAAAAATAAACTCTAGAGCCAGCAGATGGCATGGTAAGTTGAGGTACATGGCAGACTGTGTGATTCCAGCTCTGGACCTGGAGGCCTGCTTTCTCACTTTCCCACTTTCTCAGTTTCCCTCTCTCCCTCTCAATCTGTCTCTCTCTGGTGAGTGCACAAGCCCTACAGAAAATTAAAATAATAATAAAATTAAATAAGTAATTCTTTTAAAAAATAAACTCCAAACAATTCCCATGCCTCTTCATTCACATTCTAATGTGAATCATAATTCTGTAGACCTAATCTCCAATACTTAGTTACAAATTTCTTGAGAACATTTTAACATGTAACATTATTCACAGATTCCGCCCCCCCCCCCATTCCTCTTTCAGGTACAGTTTAAATGTGATTCCTATGAAGATTTCCTCAATCACTCCCAGAAGAAAGTATTTACTACTTGCCCTATCTTCTCATGGTCCTTAATGTTTGTTTAAGAATTAATGAAGAAACAAGATTAAATATAAGATGAATTCATAAAAATTTTAAAAATAAAATGAATGAATGAATGCCAATTTTCCCAAACTCGAATAGTACTCAACTAATTCATTATATGCTTCTTTTCTTTTGCATTATTTTCTCTTTTTATTCATGATAGAGTGCATGCACATGAAAGACAGTTAAGAGATGAACACCCTGCACACAGTCTGGTCGACCAGTCCTCCAGTCTGTTAATCTTGGGCACTCACACATGTGTCCAGTAAGTCTCAGGCCAACCAGGCCAAAGATTCCAACAGGTCACCATGTAGGATTCCACCTCTCTGAGCAACGAATTACCACTGCACTATCAGGCTGGCTCCTTCTTCCATTTTTAACTGTTCTTTGTTTCTGTAAACATGATACACTTGTTCTGACACAACTACTGACTCTTTTCTAAAGCCCAACTGAAATTATAGTCAGAGAGGTACAATCAACAAACACCACTGACCTTATGATACGTGAGACTATAAATTTATTGTCAGTAAGACTGCTATCCCAATTACCTTGCCTTCTGACTTTTTTACAGACCTATCAACTATTCATTAAATTAGAAGACCAGGATTGTTGGAGTTGGCAGGTGGTGTGGCGGTTAAGGTGCTGAACTCCCACATGGCCAACCATGGTTCAAGTCCCAGACCTGGTGGCTTGTTTCTCTCTCTCTCTCTGTTTCTCTCTGATCAAATTAAAAACTAGTATAAATAAACAAAAGTAAACAAATAGTTCTTTTAAAAAGAAAAAGATTGAGATTGTCAACTTTTTATTTTGCCAAGTAAAGTATTAAAATATAACCACTATTGGGACCAGCAGATGCGGTAATGGTTATGTCGCTGGATTCTCACATGGTTGACTGCAATTCAAGTACTAGAGCCAGTAGCTTAAAACTCACCGGGTGCATGTGCGTGAGTGCCCAAGATCCCAAGGGAAGAATGGAGGAAAAGGGACTGTGGTGTGGCCATCCCCTCTAGGGAATGATTTTTCACCGTCTGTCTGTCTCTATCTCTCTGGCAAGCCCACATGCCCTATAGCAAAAAAAAAAAAAAGCTTGCTCTTAA
>NW_006198305.1:1380182-1383574 GCF_000334495.1 Tupaia belangeri chinensis
CCCACATGGCCAACCATGGTTCAAGTCCCAGACCTGGTGGCTTGTTTCTCTCTCTCTCTCTGTTTCTCTCTGATCAAATTAAAAACTAGTATAAATAAACAAAAGTAAACAAATAGTTCTTTTAAAAAGAAAAAGATTGAGATTGTCAACTTTTTATTTTGCCAAGTAAAGTATTAAAATATAACCACTATTGGGACCAGCAGATGCGGTAATGGTTATGTCGCTGGATTCTCACATGGTTGACTGCAATTCAAGTACTAGAGCCAGTAGCTTAAAACTCACCGGGTGCATGTGCGTGAGTGCCCAAGATCCCAAGGGAAGAATGGAGGAAAAGGGACTGTGGTGTGGCCATCCCCTCTAGGGAATGATTTTTCACCGTCTGTCTGTCTCTATCTCTCTGGCAAGCCCACATGCCCTATAGCAAAAAAAAAAAAAGCTTGCTCTTAAAAAAAAAAAAAAATGATACAATCGCTATCTACTTTGTCACTATTTCGGAAAAGAAAAACACTTTAAACATCCTTCCAGTATTTACTGAAAACCTATACTTTGCTACACACTGTCCCAGACACTAGAGATACAACTGAAAATAAATGACACTCTATCTTCATGGAACTTGATACAAGAACACACTTGGAACAAAAACTGAAAAAAATAAATAATATCTAGGCCAGCTTGTGATTCAGTGGTTAAGGAAGCCGTATCCCACTTAACTGTGAGAAAACACACCAGTCAGGTGTGCATACATGCCCAAAATCCTAACGGGATGAAACAAAAGGAGACTGGATTGCTGCATGACCACACCCCATGGGGTGTGCTTTCTCCTTCTCTGTCTGTCTGTCTCTATGGCAAGCACAGATACTCTGTGACAATTTTTTTTTTTAATTCTATAGATAAAAAAGAATCTCTAGGAAAAAAATAGTTCTTTAATTTGATTAAACTTGCATAAAGATGCATTATGATATTTCTTTTTTTGTTTCAATTTCTGAGAATTTCGTTAAAGTTCATTTTTGGCCAGCTTTGGGGAACCTTTAGTGAACTAGATATACTCAATTAACATATCACAGAGCCAATCCCCCTCGCAGGGATGCTCAAATAATTCAGTAAAGAAAGATTACTCCACAGCTCACCACTCTTCGACCTTAAAACAATACATCTGCTTTGTGATCACAGTTCAACTGCAATTCTCTCAGCCCGACCCTCTTCACATGTATTGTCCGTGCTAAGGACTTTTCGGTGCAAGCATCTCAGGTCCTAATGTGTGTAATCTTCCCAAGAGGTAAATATTAAAGTTTCAGGGCAAACTGGAGAACGCCACAAGCCCAAACTGAATGTGTCACAACTGGGCAATATAATTCCCGTTAGAAAAGGGACCTGAAAGAAGGGTTTGGGAACCCCGTTAACGTGGAAACCACTAACTAAAACAGCGTGAGCTGCTCAGACCCCAGAGCTGTCAAACACAAGCTGCTCAAGACCCCTCCCAAATGCTATTTGAGGTAAGTTTCAGAACCACTGATGTTCCTCAAGGCTCAGGGGTAACAAGGAAAAAAAACGGAGGGGGGGGGGTGAAAGGCAACGCAAATAGAGCAGCAAACTCAACCAAGAACACGGAGACTCAAGTTAGAGCAGGAAAATGCAGGGGCCACCACTGCCTTCCCTCAGACGCGGTGCTCACACGCAAACTGGGGGGAGGGAGTGTGTGTCTATGAGGAATTAGAGCGGCAATCTGCAGGAGAAAAAGTCGGGAAGGCCTAACATCTTTTTATAAGGGTCCCACGTCTAGAAGAAAAGTCGAAATTAATTCGCCAAGCCTTACCTCAGCACTCGGGTGTTTAAAAGTATCTAAAAATAGCAACTCCATCGCCGAGTCCACCGCCATGTTTGCAGCGGGCGGGGGACAGGAGGAGGACTTCCGGGCCAGCGCTCCAACCTCGGCGGCAGCGGCTCAGGAGAGGGAGAAACAGCAGCACTTCCGGTGACCAGGACGCTAGCGCCGCAAACCTCGGCCTATCGCAAAGCGTCCGCTGCCGGAAGTCGCCCGCCCCGCCTTCTCCAGCGCGGCGGAGGGCTCCCTCGGAACGCTGGGGGAGGGGAGGGGAGAGGAGGGGGCTACGGAGTCTCCAATGGTCCAAACCCTGTCGTTAGTCGCGTTCTAGAGCCACGAAAAGCTCTGGGGTGTGGAGTTGAGAGCAGGATTTAGAAATGGTGAAGGGGAGGGGAGGTAATGCTGCCAACTCTGCATACCTAGCACCGTGTGCTCTCTAAAACTCAGCCTTTCCAGCTCCGAGAGCCAAAGAGATGCAGCGAGAGGTTGAAAAGTACAGAGGAAAGGAAACTATTGTCTTGACAAATGAAGAGATTCTGTGTTTTCTGATCTGTAAGATGTGAAGAATAATACCTAACTAGTAGGGAGATTGTGAGGATTCATTGAAGTAAAATTCAAGGACTTGTGAAGTGTGTAAATGTGAAAAGCCAGGGACCAGCAGTTGGCATAATGGCTATGTCGCTGGATTCCCATGTAGTTGACCTCTTTTCAAATCTCAGACCCGTGGCTTAAACTGAGGCCGGGCGCGTGTGCATGCGTGCTCAAGATCCCGAGAGGAGAATGGAGGAGAAGGGATTGCGGTGTGGCCATACCCCCTGGGGGGCGATTTCTCACTTTCCGTCTCTGTCTCTCTTTGTCTTTCTGGCGAGCGCATGCGCCCTATAGCAAAAACCTCTCCAAAAAAAAAAAAAAAGTGAAATACCACAACTAATAAAAGGAGGAGGTGGTGGCTTGGTGGTAAAGGCAGCTAGATCCCACATGGTCAACTGTACTGTTCCCGTCTGGATCCAGCCGCTTGAAAAACACACCGAGTATGTACATGGGTCCCCAAAATCCAGAGAAGAGAATGGAGCTGAAGGGATTTCAGTGTGGTCATGCACCCCTAAGGCGTGCTTTCTGACTTTCTGCCTCCAGAAAGCGCACATGCGTTATAGGAAAAAATAAAATAAAAAGGGCAGGGGGGTGAAATAGAGTTATTAAGACCAGCCGCAGTGAGGCAGAGCTAATGCAATGCTTCACAATACTGATGCCATATGGGAAGATCTCTATCTCCTAGGTCTCCCTGCCCACACAGGGTATGGACCCGTGCCTGTGATCCTGGCTGTTGGATTACTGGGTGAAGACCCTGTTGGGTGGGGTTGCTTCTCTCTGTGTCTATCTCATAAAAGAAATTTTTAAAAAAATTTAAAACGGAGGTTAAGAGTTTATCTCTTTTTTTTTTCTTTTTTTGGAGAGGTTTTTGCTATAGAGCTCGTGCGCTCGCTAGACCGACAGACAGAGAGACAGAAAGCGAGAAATTACCCCCCCCCCCCAGGGAAGGGCCACCCCCAACCCCCTTCCCCTCCTTCCT
>NW_006198305.1:1383692-1395020 GCF_000334495.1 Tupaia belangeri chinensis
ATTGCGTGTCCCCTGTTTTTTTTTTTTAATAAGTGTTTTATTTATTTATTCATTCATTCATTCATTCATTCATTTATTCATTTTAATTTGACCAGAGAAGGACAGAGAGAGAGAGAAAGTAAGCTGCCAAGTCCAGGACTCGAATCATGGTTGGCCACATGGGAATCCAGCACCCTTAACCACTATGCCACCTACTGGTCCCCCCAAGAGTTTATCTCTTAATCAGCACCAACAAGTGTCATCCGGCACTCGTGTGCAGTAAAGTGACTAGAACTATATGGAATTGTTTTAGTAGTATAAGTTGGCATAAGTTCTGGGAGAACAGTTAGGAAATAGTAGAATTACATGTGCCTACCTCTCTTTTAGGTAATTTTTACACATCTTCTCAAAAGAATAACTATAGATACAAGAATAATCATAGCATCATATACAGTTGCAAAAGAACAGGAAACTTAATTGCCATTAACAGGTGTAATTAATAAATGGTGGTGGTTGTTATTTCCATAATAGTATAATGCACATAGAATATTTGGTATTTCCATAATAGTATAATGCACATAGAATAAACTAGTGCCGTATCTACTAATGTGGATACTCCAAATAACAGGGTTAAGCAAATACAGGTTGAAAATATGTAGTGTAAAATATTATTTATACAATTCAAAAGGTAAAATAATATAATGTTTAGGGCACGTAGGTATTATAATGAAATACATTGAGGGCCAACAGATAGGGTGGTGCTTAAGGTGCTAGATCCCACATGGCTGACAGTGTGGTTCAAGTCCTGGACCCAGCAGCCTGAAAAACACTCCAGGTGAGTGTCCACACATGCCCAAAATCCAGAGAGAAGAATGGAAGAGAAAGAATTATGGTGTGACCATTCTCCCCCACCCCCATGGTAATTTCTTGTAGGGAGCAGCTTGATCTGGGTAGAACAATGGCAGTCTTTAGAAATGAATAAAGGCACTGTTTCCCATGATTTGTGCTCATGGTTGCTAAGCCAGCAGAGATAGACAGAAACTATGTATCAGCCAAACTGGGCTAGGAGAGACAAGAAAAGGGTAGAATTGCAAAATACAAAGATACAAGATACAAAATGTTCCACAGCACCAGATAAGGCATCCAGCTTCACATCCTGTATCCACCATTTTGCCCTATAAAAGAATGAACCTGGGAATGGCTCAGAGACGGGACAATCTCCAACAATTTCTATTTCTCTATCTTTCTCCAGTGACTGCACATGTACAGCACCTCAACCACCACACCACCTGGGGGGAAAAGAGGAAGAAAGAAAAATGCATTGGAACCATGTAAAAAAATTTATTATTTTTGCCATAGAGCACATATGTGCTCACTGGAAACAGAGATAGAGAGAAGAAAAATAAGAAATCACCTCCCAGCAGATGGCCACACCACATTCTGTTTTCCTCCAGTCTTGGGATTTTGAACACACACATGCACGCTGAGCATGAGTTTTGGGTCTGAGACTCAAATGGTGATCGACCACTTGGGAGTCCAGTGCCTTAACCACTCTGCCATCTGCTGGCCCCAAACATTTATTTATTTATTAATTGTCAGAGAACATGTGTACTCACCAGAGAGAGACAGAAAGAGGAGAGAAAGGGAAAAATCACCCCTAATAGGGGATGATTACACTGCAATCCTTTTTCTTCCATTTCTCCATCCATCAGGATTCTGGGCATACATATACATGCACCCAGCATGTTTTTCAAGTTGCCAGGGCAGAGATTCAAACTACAATCAGCCATGTGGAATCCAACTCCCTTAACCATTAGTCTATAGGGCCAGCACCTAGCAGGTTCAAGTCCAAGTCGCAGCCTGGATCTTAGGCACCCACGTGCCAGGAAATCTCTGGACTTGAACCTGGAAGCTTGCCATGTGGGTTTACCACTGCACCACTCTTCTTTCATTTAATGTCTTGCTCATTAAATTATAAACTCACACAAAACACTCCCTTGTAACCAGCACATAGTAACAACTGTTTTGACAGCGACTGTGTCTCTTTGATTTCTTCTACCTTATGATGAAAAGAACAATGTAAAAAAAAATTTTTTTTTCTCCAATGTGAAATGCAGTTTATGCAGATCTGAATATTTGCCAGTGACTACTTGACAAAAGGTAACAATGGTGGGAGAGATCTCATCAGTGCACAACAGCTTAATGTTGCAATTATTCGGTAACAGATGAGCTTCCTTTCCAAGGTGACTGGCATTCACACAAATACACAGGTAGGAGGAATGAACTGCCAAGTATTTAGACATCTCCTGAGACAAGTACATCAACAATTTTCTTAAAAAGAACTGATTTGAAGTGTGGCAGATTGTCAGCTACAAGACTTCCATCGTACCATCAGAAACACAAAGGACCTCTGTTTTCTTCCTTCTCTGAGCACTCTGATTAAAAGAGCCAGCTGCCCACCTTTCTCCATGAGACTTGATTATAATTCTCCACATCAGTCTTCGTTATGGAGTCAAGAGGTTACCTAAAGATTGGAGAAACATAGATCGTAGGGCCGGCCGGTGGCATGGTGGTTGGACTCCCACATGGCCAACTATAGTTTGAGTCTCAGACTCAAAACCCAGACTCAAGTCCTGGACCTGGTGGCCTGCTTTCTCTCTCTCTCTTTCTCTCTCTCTCTCTCTGATGAGCACACGTGCCCTACAGCAATTTTAAAATAAGTAAAATTAAATAAATAATTCTTGAAAAGAAAGATAGATTGTAAACTATTACATACATAAACTATTTCAAAGTAAGTATACCCATTACTGCCGGTAGTTCTGAAAGAGTTAATGACCCCAGCTATTTTCAAAGTGTTTTTCCAGCCTCATAAAGGAATAGCTTAACTATCTGGGATCCTGTCTATTTAAAGACAGATTTGGGGCACACATGCAAATGTGCCTCATGTGCCTTTCAAACCACCAGGGCCAGGAGTTAAACCACAGTTATTTATAAGGGATCCAGCTCTCTTAACTACTGAGTCACTGAGTAGTATTTATTTTAGTTTGTTTATTAACTTCTTCCATGAGCAAGAAAGACAGAGAGATAGCACCTAAAACAGGGTCTTGATGCTGGGATCCACCCTCAGCATCAGCCAGTCCCAGATCATGGGTACAGGCACATCCAGCATGTTCAGGGAGGTCTATAGACACGAACTCAGAACCATTCCACATGACTCAGTTTCCCAGAGCATAGTATTTTATTGTTGTGCCAACATCCAGCCCCTCAAATTGTATACTTCAGATATATGCTTTTTACTGTGTTGGCTAAATATATGTGTATGTATATATAGAATTGTAGGGGCCAGCAAGTGGTGTGGTGGTTGAGTTGCCGGACTCCCACATGGCCAACCATGGTTCAAGTTCTGGACCTGGCAGCTTGTTTTCTCTCTTTCTTTGTCTCTCTCTGGTGAGTGCATGTGTCCTATACCAAATTTTAAAATAATAGGTGACCAACAGATGGCATAATAGTTACATTGCTGGACTCCCACATAGTGGACTGTGGTTCAAGTCCTGTACAACTCACATGGGGTGCATGTACATGTGTGCACAAGATCCCAAGAGGAGAATGGAGAAGGGATTGCAGCGTAGCCATTCCCCAGGGGATTTCTCACTTTATGTCTTTCTGTCTCTCTCTGTCTTTCCAACAAGTGCACATGCCCTATAGCAAAATTTTCCCTTAAAGCCAATAATAATAATAATAATAAATAAAATTAAATAAGTGAGGGGCAGGCAGGTGGCATGGTGGTTGAGGTGCTGGACTCCCACATGGTTGACCATAGTTCAAGTCCCAGATCTGTTGGCTTGCTTTCTCTCTCTTCCTTTCTTTCTCTCTGGTCAAAACTGAACAATAATTATAATAAATAAAATAAATAATTACTTTATATATAAATAATTGTCAGTGATTCCTCACAGAAACAAAATTAGAGCTAGATAGTTTTTGAAAGATTAAAAAAAAAAAAAAAAAAGGGATGGGAGAGGAAGGGAGAGAGCTACAGGTTGGTATAACAATTTGAGTTAAGTTAGAAAGACCAGTATGTTTCATGAATAGATAAATTTGAATGTAAGAGCTAAAGATAAAATGGGAGTGGCCCATGGAGGTCAGACAGAGGAAAGCCTTGAATTCCACATTGGAATCTATCTTGTGACCTGGAAGTGAACTGAGGAATTGAGATCGAGCATTCGCCATTTTGACAGAAGAATGGAGTTAAACAAAAGATTTCTCAGGAAGATGACTTTTCTTTCTTTATTATTTCTTTCTTTTTTTTTTTTTTTTTTTTGGGGGGTTTTTTTTTTTATTGGCGCTCGCCCATAAAGACAGAGAGAGACAGAGAGACAGAAAGTGAGAAATCACCCCCTGGGGGGATAGCCACACCACAATCCCTTCTTCTCTATTCTTCTCTTGGGATCTTGTGCACCCCCGCTCACGTGGCTGGCATGAGTTTAAGCCAACAGGTCCAGGACTTGAACCGCAGTTGACGACGTGGGAGTCCAGCGACATAGACATCACGCCAACTGCTGGTTACAGAAGATTACTTTTCTGTGTTACTTACAATTAATTGAAATAAAGGGACACTATAAGCAAAGAGGTAATTTAGAAAGTTATTAAAATAACTCATATAAAGGCATTAAAAGTCTGGATTTGGTGAGCCAGATGGTAGTGCAACAGTAATGCCACACTGTGCAGTGCTGGACCCACATGAGAAGGCTCTGGGTTTGTGTCCTGGAGCCGCCTTGTACATGCTGGGTGTGTGTCCCGACCCGGGGGGACAGCCGAACAGGTTTCCTGAGTGAAGGAGTGAGAGCTGGGACAAGCGGCGTAATGTTACAGCACGGAGACGACAGTGTCGTCTATTTATTGTGGGCAGCACGGTACAGCACAGAGACGACGCAGTGTCGCGTCATCTACTGTGAGCAGCACGGAGACGACACGGTGTCACAACTCTTCAGGGTCGCCCAAGTCGTCTGGAGAGGATGCAGTGTCAGCTCTTCAGGATGTTCAGGGTCGTCTGGAGACTGCGCGGTGTTTCAGCTCTTCAGGCTCTTCAGTTGTCGTCTTCCTGGTCGTTGTCGTCGTCTCGGTCGTCTGTGTCATCTTCTCGGTCGTCTGTGTCGTCTGGCTACTGTGGGCCAGGCATCGTGGTTATATACACTCTGGTGGGTTGTAAAGTGTGGGTCGTGATTGGTTGTAAATGGTGGACTGTGATTGGTTGTAAACGGTGGGCCCTGATTGGTTGTTAACGGTGGGTTATGATTGGTTGCTTTTGGATCAATCATGAGGTGCCGGATATGCAAATTTGAGGGATTCTAGTGGCCAATCAGAGCAAGGTTTCGAAGGTCAGGTTTTTGGAAGGGAACCAATCATGGTAATTGTTTGCTCTCTGAGAAACCTCGGCAGACTCGCTGGTGTGCAGCTTCCCACAGGTGTGTACACCCACATGTTCACGATAAGGCTAGCTGAGGCTAAGGGTGGTGTGAAGTCCCTATTGGGGGTGACTTTCTTTCTCACTTTCTCATAATAAATAAATAAGTTAACTTTGTTTAAAGACTACGTTTGGATTTTTTTTTTTAAAGAGAGGAATTTGCTATAGGGTGTGTGCACTTGCAGAGAGACAGAAAGCAAGAAATCACCCCTCAGGGAAGGTCACACCACAATCTGTTCTCTTCCATTCTCCTCTTGGGATCTTGGGTACGCATGCACATGCTTCCAGCATAGGTTTCAAGTTCCTGGGTCTGGGACTTGAACCATGGTTGATCATGTGGGAGTCCAGTGACATAACCATTATGCCATCTGCTGGTTTCATAAATTTTGATTTTTAACAATGGCAGTGGAAACAAAATGAATGAAAAGATACATTAAAAAAAAAAAGAAGAAGAAATTGGCCCAGTTGCCAATGGTAGCATGCTTATCTGCAATGCTGGAAGCCATAGGGAAGACCAGGGTTTGTTTCCCAGATTGACTTGTCCGTACTTGGTGTACATGTATTTGCCCACAATCCTGACTGGCAAGGAGGGCGGCTGGGGCATCACAATATGGGTCCTTGTGGAGGGTGCTTGTCTTTCTTTCTCTGTCTGTTTCCCTCTCATGAAAGAAAGAAATAACAGAAAAAGAAAATACCATAAAATTTGTAAAATAATGACCTCTAATGACTAGCATGAGTAACAGGAACTCAATGTTTATTGACTATTTTACACTGTAAAATTCTGCCCATAGCAATGATAGAAATAAAGGGAGTACAAGATGAGTTAATACATTCACCTGTTTTAATAAAAATTATTATTACATTTTTAAAAAAGGTTTTTGCTATAGGGCGCATGTGCTCACTAGAAAGACAGAGAGAGACAGAGAGTCAGAAAGCAAGAAATCACCCCCCGGGGGGACGGCCACGCCATAATCCCTTCTCTCCATTCTCCTCTCAGGATCTTGGGCATGCACACACACGTGCTCGGCATGAGTTTAAGCCACTGGGTCTGGGAGACTCGAACCAAAACGACTACATGGGAGTCCAGCGACATAGCCATTACACTAACTGCTGGTCCAAAAAAATATATATTATTATTAATAAATTAGGCTTTCAGGCTAGCAGGTGACATGGTGTTTAAGGCACTGGACTCCCACATGGTTGACTGTGTTCAAGTCCCAGACTTGGTGACTTGTCTTCTCACTTTCCATCTCTCTTTATCTCTGTCTCACCCTGGTGAGTGTACATGCCCTAGAGCAAGCTTTTAAATAATAATAATAATAGGACCCAGCATATGGTGTAATATTTACCTCACTGGACTCCCACATGGTTGACTGTGTTCAAGTCCCAGACTTGGTGACTTATCGCCTCACTTTCCATCTCTCTTTATCTCTGTCTCACCCTGGTGAGTGTACATGCCCTAGAGCAAGCTTTTAAATAATAATAATAATAGGACCCAGCATATGGTGTAATATTTACCTCACTGGACTCCCACATAGTCAACCGTGGTTCAAGTCCCAGACCTGGCAGTTTGAAACTCATGCCAGGCCCATGTGTGCATGCCCAAAATCCGAAGTGGAGACTGGAGGAGAAGGGATTGCAGTATGGCCATCCTCCTCGTGGGTAGCTCTCACTGTTTCTCTGTCTTACTCTGTCTCTCTCTGTCTGTCTGGTGACTGCACACACCCTATAGCAAAAATGTCTCTTTAAAAAAATAAATACTAAGAAATAAATAAATAAAAATAAATAAAATCAATTCTTTTAAAAATAAAAATACATTTTTCTTTTTAATTATTTAATTTTATTTATTCATTCACTTATTTTAATTTGACCAGAGAGAGACACACATAGAGAAAGAGAAAGTAAGAAAGTAAGCCACAGGGTCCCGAACTTGAACCGTGGTCGGCTATGTGAGAATGTCCAGTACCTTAACCACCTTGACACCTGCTGGTCCCTAAAAATAAATCTGCCAAAAATCATTATGAAAATTTAGATCTCAGGCAAATGTTTCACAAGATCAGAAAATTAAAATCTCAGGCAAATCCAAGGCCCAGTTGCAATACTTACATCACCCGCTGGGCAGTTGTGTGTGTGAATGAACCGCATTGATAACATCTTTATTCCCTTCGACTTTCAAGTCCTGACTTGAGTTATATTCTTCCTAGAGCAGTCATTCTGACTCCGAGATAGTTGACCCAGAAAGAAAAGAAAAACTAACTCCTTTTCATCTTTAGCCCCAAGACTTCCTGTAAATCACTTGCTTCATTTTCCCATAACGGTAGGGGAGCTTAGCCACCTTTCATCTTTTTTAGCCCCAGAACATTCATGCCTTCTTCTCAAGTTTGTAAACTCCTCCTTGAAAGGGCCAGCTGGCTGGGGCTGGCTGCAGAGCACAGGGACAGCGGGGAAGTGGACGCAGAAGCCAGAATAGAGGCAGCTAGGAAGGACGCTGGGCTGGGTTGCAGGGTGGTGAGTAGAGCTCAGTGCACAGTGGGAAAGCAGGGCACTGGGGAAAGGAAGCCTGCAGCAGCTCACATGTTAGAAGCAACCTCTGCTGAGCCCCAACTCCCATTTTGTAAGTTACCCTCTGACAGTAAATTTTGTCTTCTAAGGAATTATTTTATTTATTATGTATTCATTCATTTTTTTTTTATTTGACTAAAGAGAGACACAGAGACAGAGAGAAAGAAAGTGGGAAAGCAAGCCACCAGATCCAGACTTGAACCATGGCTGGCCATCTGGGAGTGTCCAGCACCTTAACCACCACACCACCCGCTGGTCCCCGAGAGTAAACTTTTATTAGATCCTCTATGGAGGATCCTCTATTAGATCCTCACCATCATTAAGCATTAGGGAAATGCAAATAAAAAATGACTATGAAACACTACTCATACCCACTAAAGTGACTATAATTGCTTTTTGTTTTTAATTTGCCAGAGGGCATGTGCACTCACCAGAGAGAGACAATCAGAGAGAAAGTGAGGAAGCACCCTACCCCGTGGGGAATAGTCATGTCACAACACCTTTTCCTCCATTTCTCTCTCCTTTCAGGATTTTGGGTATCCACACACATGCTGGGAGTGTTTTTCAAACTGCTTGGTTAAGGATTTGAACCTGGCAGGAATGATTTAGCAACTATAAAATTTATTTTTTTTAAATAATTATTTTGTTTAACTTTATTTATTTATTTTAATTTGACTAGAGAGGGACAGAAAGAGAGAAAGTGAGAAAGCAAGCCACCAGGTTTGGAACTTGAACCACTGTCATCCATGTAGGAGTCCAGCACCCTTAACCACCACGCCACGTGCCGGCCCTGCAACTATAAAATTTAATGCTATTTTACAATGATGTTAACAATATTGTCACCCTTGGGAGTAAGACTCAGGAGGCATTATCTCAAGAAAAAAGAGTTTATGGAGCAAAAGTGCCTGGGGGTCTGAAAGTGGAGATGCCTTAGCCCAACGACCAGGAAAGATAGGGATCCTTCTATAGGGCAACTGATTAAGCTACTCTGAGAGAAGATAGGGATCCTTCTACAGGGCAACTGATTAAGCTACTCTGAGAGACTGTGTGTGCCACTGATGTGCAGAGCAGTTAGACACAACGGGATAACTACATCCTGAACACAGGAAACATTTGTGGCTTTTCGTTCTACCTGTAGGGAGTCAGAACCGGGTACTCATTTTATGTCATTGTATTCTACTCTCTGGATCAATGTGACTTGTGGTAGTGGTATCTAGAATGTGGGTTCCTGTCAAGGCCAGGTCATCAGAAATCTGCCTATGGTTCTTTGTCAAGCCTGGACCAACACCAGGCAGTGCTCAGAAAAGCTTTACTACATATGGCCTTTCAAATATGAGATTATAATTTAATAATTTCACAATTGTCTGCCAAATACTGCCACACCAAATTTTTAAAATTTTATTTATTTAGTCAGTTTTTAATAGAATTACTTATTTTATTTATTACTTTTTTTTTTCCAGTTTGTGCTTACTGGAGAAAAAGAGATAGAAAGTGAGAAAGCAAGTTAAGAGATCGAGGACTCAAGTAGCACTGACCATGTGGGAGTCCAGCAACTTAACCACAATGCCACCTGCTAGACCCGTTAGTTAGTTTTTCCTATAGGTCACATGCGTTCACCAGAGAAAGATGGAGGTGGGGTGGGGAGGAGTAGGGAGGAGTCACTCCCTCCCACGGGGGATAGCCACACTGCAATCCCTTCTTTTCCAATCTCCTCTTAAGATTTTGGGCACTCATGTACACGTGCCTGGTGTGGTTTTCAAGGTGCCCGCAACTGGAACCACATTCTTAAATAAATGTGGTTGTCTTTTCTTTTTTTCTTTTTTGGAAAGGTTTTTGCTATAGGGCATGTGCGCCTGCCAGAAAGACAGAGAGACAGAGAGACAGAAAGCAAGAAATCATCCCCAAGGTGGGATGACCATGCTGCAATCCCTTCTCCTCCATTCTCCTCTTGGGATCCTGGGCATGCACGCACACACGCCCGGCATGAGTTTAACCCACCGGGTCCAGGACTTGAACCACGGTTGACTATATGGGAATCCAGTTACATAGCCAATACGCCACCTGCTGGTCCCTAAATGCGGTTGCCTTATGATGTATAAGGCATTTCTCACTTTATTTATTTTTTTTGCTAATGACTTATGACTTGTTGTTTATTTTATACATATTTTAGGCTATGGAAATGGTACTGGACAAAAAGCAAATTTGAGCAACTTTCTTATTCAAGTTCAAAATGAGTCATAAAGCAGCACAGACAACTCATGACCACAACAACACATTTGGCCCAGGGACTGCTAATGAATGTACAGTGCACTGGAGGTTCAACTTTTGCAAAGTAGACAAGACACTTGAAGATGAGGAATGTGATGACTGGCAGTTGGAAGTTGAAAACAACCTATTTGGGAGCAGTAATTGAAGCTGGTCCTTTTCTAACTACATGAGAAATTGCAGAACTCAGTGTTGACCATTCTACAGATATTTGGCATTTGAAGCAAATTGGAAAGGTGAAAAAGCTCAATAAGGGGACGCCTCATGGGCTGACTAAAAATTTTAAAAATCTGACCACTGAGCTTGCGAGGGAGCCATTGCTTTTCCCAGTCGCTCTTTCATAGACTCCATCCCACCGTCTGCATGGCCTGTGGAAATCAATGAGAACTTGCCCGCCAGAAAAACATGAAGAAAATCCAGGAAATTAGTAAGGGAAAAATAAAAGAGGATAGCTTGACTACCTCTCAGAGAAAACAGAGGGACTCTGAGAAGCAGAAGGCAGCCAATGAGAAGTCTATGCAGACAAGGGAAAAATGATGCCCGGCTATTTGGAAAACCTGAGTACTACTGTCAGCTGGATGTATCATAGTTCTAACACTGAGATTTTGTAGAGGGGACAGTCATTACATATGATGTAACTTATCCTTATAAAACTTTCTATTTAAAACTTTACCTTTCAGCCTGATTCAGTGTGATGTTTTAGAACCATTCTTTGAAGAGTAAAACACAAGCCATGCATGTCACAAAAATAAATAGATAAATAAAATTCTTTTCAAGTGTCTCTTATTCTATACAATGAACCATTTCTTGATTGGATTGTGATGTGCAATGAAAGTGGATTTTTTTTTCTTTTTTGCCATAGGGTATGTGTGCTCACCAGACAGAGACAGAGACAGACAGAGAGAGAGAAAGTGAGAAAGCACCCCTACCCAGGGGCGATGACTATACCACATTCCTTTCTCCTCTTGGGATTTTCAGCATGCACACACATACACCTGGTGTGATTTTTTGACACCACTGGGTCTGGACTCGAACCACAGTTGACCAGATGGGAATCTAGA
>NW_006198305.1:1395982-1413924 GCF_000334495.1 Tupaia belangeri chinensis
TTTTAGAGGTTTTCGCTATAGGGCGCGTGCGCTCGCCAGACAGACAGAGAGAGACATAGAGACAGAAAGCAAGAAATCACTCCCCAGGGGGGATGGTCACGCCGCAATCCCTTCTCCTCCATTCTCCTCCTGGGATCCTGGGCACGCACGCACACGTGCCTGGCGTGAGTTTTAAGCCACCGGGTCCGGGACACGAACCGCAGTCAACTATGTGGGAGTCCAGCAACATAGCCATTACGCTAACTGCTGGTTCCTGCCCTGTTCCTGTTCTTAAGGAGAAAGAATTCAGTCTGTTATCCTTCAATAGGATGTTAGCCATGTGGGTTTTTTCATAGATGTCCTTTATGGGGTTGAGGAAGTTCCCTTCTATTACTAGTTTATTGAATGTTTTCTATCATAAAATGGTGTTGAATTTTGTCAAGTGCTTTTACTGTGTCAATTGAGATGATTATGTGGTTTGTGTCTGCTCATCTGATGTATTAGATTCATTTTTTAAATTATTTATTTACTTTAGTTATTATTATTATCATTATTCAATTTGCTGTAGGGCACATATCCTCACCACAGAGAGACAGAGAGAGAGGGAAAGTGAGATAGCAAGTCACCAAGTCCAACATGCAAACCATGGTCAGCCACATGGGAGTCCAGTCTCTCAATGACTATGCCACCTGGCGGCACTTTGCCTACTTCTGATATTAGGATAATACTGGCCTTATGGAATAAATTGGGAAAGTATTCTCTGTCATTCCATTTTTTACAAGTGTTTGTGAAGGATAAGTGTCAATTCTTTTATATATACATATATATATATACACACACACATACACAATTTTATTACAAAATTGAAAAAATAACATAGAATGCAACAACCTAAAAAAGCCAAAAGTTACTACTGATACCAATTCCTTTGAGTGTTCTGTGTGCTACCATACACAAGTCAAGAAATTAAGCCACTAAATATTGAGGAACATTCAACATCAGCAGCAATAAAATCTAACTAACTGTATGTAGTAGCCCTCAAAAAGCTACAACGTACATTCTTTTTCTGCTGTTTAAGGTTTTAGCCATAGGGTACATGTTTTCACCAGAGAAAGAGACGGTGAGAGAAAGTCAGAAATGCCCTCCCAGGGGGAATGGCCACATCGCAATCCCATTCTCTATTCTTCTCCCAGGATTTTGGGCACACACACACATGCCCAGCATGTCTCTAAAGCTGCTGAGCCTGAGACTTGGTCATGTGGGAGTTCACCACCTTAATCACCATGCCGCCTGCTGGTCCACAGCCTGCATTCATTTTTTTAAACTTTTATAATTACTATTTATTTAATTTTATTTATTACTGTTTTTAAATTTGATCAGAGAGAGAGAAAGAAAAGGAAAGTGAGAAAGCAAGCCACCACGTCTGGGACTCAAATCATAGCCCGCTAGGTGAGAGTCCAGTGCCTTAATCACCATGCCACCTGCTGGCTCCCACAAACTGCATTCTTTTTTTTTTTTTTTTCATAGAGAAATTTTTATTATATGGTGCGTGCACTCACCGGAGAGCCAGAGAAACAGACAGAAACTGAGAAATCATTCCTTCAGAAGACGGCCACGCCACAAATGCTTTTCCTCCAATCTCTCCTCTGGATTTGGGCATGCACACACACGCACCTGGCATGAGTGTTAAGCCACCAGGTCCGGGACTTGAACCACAGTTGACTACGTGGGAATCCAGTGACATAATCATTACACCATCTGCTGGTCCCATACAACCTGCATTCTTAAAAAAAGTATTTTCTCTACAAAGAATCTTATCAGCTATACAAAAATCCATACCGTTTGTATACTGAAGCTAACATTGAGCTGCACTTGAATTCACGAGAAAAAACCCTGAACATTCACATACATTATTGCAGAGTAGCCATTTCTTCTTCATCTTCTTCCTCATCATCTTTTTTCCTCCTACTCTTCCTCTCTGGTCATTCTTCTTTGAGCCTGTTGGCCTGCCAGGGCCTTTCTTTCCTGCTTTGCTTTTGCCCTTGGCCCAGTATCCTGCAACATCCTTTTCACGTTGCCTTTTAGCATAACTGCTTTCTGCTCATATGGCTATTTCTTTCTTGCTGATTGTTCAGAAGACATTTCACCTGATTTTTTTTTTTTTCAGTATCCCCAATGGACAGGCCTGGGTGTTCACTTTTGATCTTTGGGTGACATTCAGAGCAAAACAGGAAGATGGCTGATGGTGGCCTTTTAGGAGCACTGGGATCTTCTTTCTTTCCCTTCTTATCATCTTTGGGAGGAACATAGTTTTTCATCTCCCTGTCATAATGAACTTTGTCACTTTTCTCCATATTGTCAAGCTTCAACTTTTCCTTTGCAGACATAGTCTTCCATTTCTCTGAACATTTCTTAGAGAATTCTGTGGAATCGACTGAAGAGTCTCGGTGTTTCTTCTTGTGTTCTTCCCAACAGGTCTGATATGAGCTCTCATCAGAGTCCCAAGAGGTCAGATCTGACAGCGACACTTGCTCCCCAGGGCTCCAGTGTGAAGCAGTTTATTGCCAATATAAATTCTTCTTTAAACATTTGGTGTAACTTACCAGTAAAGACACTGGGGCTGCCGGAGTCTTAAAGTACTATGGTAGTATGGTAGTATGGAGAATTGTGGGAGGTGAGAGGTGCTATATCCCACGTAGCTGGCTGTTTTGAGTCCCAGCCCCAGTGCCTTGAAAACACAACGAGCACATTAGTGTGTGTGCCCCAAATACAATAAGATGGAGAAATGGAGAAGGCATTGGAGCATGACCGCACCCCATTGGTGGTTGCATTCTGGCAAAGAAAAAGAATAAAATAGGTAGAAGAACTGCTAATGAGTCAGGGCTCACAATACCTAGACCTTCCCCAGACATAATCTGCTACTTCTCCCAGGTGATTGTTGTTGCCACTGTATCGAGGGCAGAGGAGATAGGTCATCTGAGGGCTTTACATTAAGGCATGGAGCCAGTGAGCAAGCCATGGAAGGAATTTCACTAGTAGATGCCAGTTGGCAGGAGCCGCCATTCAGGGTAAAGATTGAGTGTGAAGTGTGAGCATTCAGGCAGGGAGATGGAGAGCCAAGAGAGTGGGCACGACCAGTTGGAGGAGGTAATAAAGTGAGAATTGAAAATGGAATAGCCATGCTGGTGACTCAGGGGTTCAGAAAAGGATTCCCGAGCAGTCCATCTGTACAGCATCTTCCTTTCTTTCTTTCTTTTTAAGTATGCTCACCAGAGAGGGACAGAGAAAGTAAGAAAGCACCTCTCAAGGGGATGACCACACTGCAATCCCTTCTCCTCCACTCTCCTCTTGGGATTTTGGGCACCCATGCACATACACCCAGTGTGTTTTTCAAGCCACCAAGTCCAGGACTCAGTATGTGCAGTTGGCCATATGGGATCCAGTTGTCTTAACCATCATAACTGCTGGCCTCTCAGTAGGGTCTCAATGCTATGATCCAACCCTAGGTTCAGCCAGTCCCAGATTATGAGCATGTGTGAGCCTGGTGTGTTCAGGAAGGTCTCCAGGCATGAACTTGGATTCTTCCCATGTGGGTCAGCCTTCCAGAGCATTACATTATCATTGTGCTACTGTCTGGCCCGCCATTAAATTTTCTTTGGGAATTTTTAAAAAGAAAAATGGGTTAGTAAGAACCTTAAAAAAGAAAGAAAAAGAAAAAGAAACTTTGAGAGAATAGAAAGAAGTCACTCAAACCATTTCATAAAGTTAATAAAGTCCCAAAATTAAATCTGAGCAAGGACAGAATGAAAAATTATTAACTAATGTCATTTATGACCAAAGATGAAAAATTGCCATTATATTGTCACATTGGGGCCAACAGGCAGGATGGTGATTAAGGCACTGAACTCCCACATGGCCAACCATAGTTCGAGTCCTGGACCTGGAGACTCAAAAATCCCACTGCGCACATGTACAGGCATGCTCAAAGTCCTGAGAGGAGAATGGAAGAGAAGGGATTGTCGCATGGTCTCCAGTGAGTGCAGAGGCCTTATGGCAAAACCCAAAAGACAAAGACAAAGTACCTGGGTCAACTGAAGCACCAGCTTGCTCTCTATAGAGAAGCTGTTTTGTGAGAACCAGTAGAAAAGAGCCTGTAAGAGCAGCAGGTGGCATGGTGGTTAAGGTGCTGGACTTCACATTGCCCACCGTGGTTCAAGTTCCAGACCTGGAAATTTGCTTTCTCACATTCCCTTTCTGTCTCCTTCTGTTCAAATTTTTAAAAATAATAATAAATACAACTAAATAGATACCTCTTTAACAAAAAGGAAGGAACCTGAGCTGCTGGAACATATTTCCCTATGAATTCATGGCATAATAGGGGGTGATCTCTCTGTCTCTCTCTGTCTTTCTGGTGAGCACACACGCCCTATAGCAAAAACCTCTCCAATAAATAAATAAATAAATAAATAAATAAAAGCAGGGCCAGCAGGTGGCACGGTGGTTAAGGCGCTGGACTCCTCTATGGCTGACCACAGTTAGAGTCCCGGACCGGGCTTGCTTTCTTACTTTCCCTCTCTCTCTGTCTCTCACTGGTTAAATTTAAAAATAATTATAAATAAAATTAATTAAATAAAGTAGTATGAATAAATAAATAAATAACAGATCTCTTGGTTGTTTAAAAAAAGAAAACTAAAACTAAAGACCAACATCTCTCATGAACTTAGGATGCAAAAATCCTCAACAAAACATTAACAAGTGGAATCTAATCATGTAAAATGAAAAGCATATACCAGGCCAGCTCGTGGCATGGTGGTTAAGGTGTCTGGATCCCACATGGCCAATCTTGTGGTTTAAGTCCCAGACTCAGCAGCTTGAAGGATACTCTAGGCCCATGTGTATGTGTACATGTATACCCCAATATCCCAGAAAGAGAAGGGATTGTGACATGACTATGCCCCTGGAGGGTGCTCTGGCTCCCCATCCCCCCCAGACACATGCCCTCTGGCAATAAAGAAAACAAAAAAGAAAAAAATGGAGGATTAGAGCCGGAAGGTGGTACAGTAGGTAAGGATGCTGGACTCCCACATGGCTGACTGCAGTTCAAGTCCCAGACACCTGGTGGCTTACTTTCTCACTTTCCCTCTCTTTCTCTCTCCAAATTAAAAATAAACACAATTAAATAAAATAATTCTTTTTTAAAATGGAGAATTTATTCCATATATGCAAGACTATTTCAACATTCAAAAATTATTAATGTAATTAATCCACCATAAAAATAAACTAAAGTGGGGCCACCAGGTGGCCTGGTGGTTAAGGCACTGGACTCCCATATGACCAATCACAGTACAGTCCCAGACCCAGCAGCTTGAAATTCACACGGGTGTGCAGGCACGTGTGCCCAAAGTCCAAGGAGAAGAAAGGTGATTTCTCACTTTTCCTCTCATTATCTCTCTCTGTCTCTCTGGCAAGTGCATGCGCCCTATGGCCAAAACCTTTTTTAAAAAGCTAAAGAAGAAAATCAGGCAGATCCTAGCACAGTGGTTAGTCATCTTGCAGAGGAAGCCAGCTCCCATACGGCCAGAAAGAGTCCAAATCTTGAAAAACACTGTGGGGACAGACAAATTGCCCAGGATCCTGATAGGACAGAGAATTGAAGGAAGGATTGCAGTGTGACCATGTCCTTTGGAGGGTTCTCTCTCTCCTCTCACATGCATGTGTCCTCTGGGAGTTAAAAAAGAAAAAAAAAGAAGGAAGGAAGGAAGGAAAAATCACAACTGGACACATTGTATGGGTACCCAAGACCCCAGGAAGAGAATGAAGGAGAAGGGATTGCAGCATGGTCACCTCCCTCGCAGAGGCGTGATTTCTTACTTTCCCTCTCACTGTATCTCTCTCTCTCTTTCCAGTGAGCGCACATACCCTAAGGCAAAATCTCTCAAAAAAAAATAAAAAAGAGGGACCAGCAGTTGGCGTAGTGGCTGTGTCACTGGACTCCCATGTTGTCGACTGGGATTAGAGTCGACAACAATAGGTTAAACACGTGCTGGGTATGAGTGCATGCGTGTCCAAGATCCCAAGAGGAGAATGGAGGAGAAGGGATTGCAGTGTGGCCATCCTCCCTGGAGGGTGATTTCTCGCTTTCTGTCTCTCTGTCTCTCTCTGTCTTTCTGGCGAACGCATGCGCCCTATAGCAAAAACTTGTCAAAAATAAAAGAAAAAGAAAAGAAAAAAGAAAAAGTACCAATAGCTTCTCTCTATAGTGCACTTTGACTGTACACATACTCTAAATGCAAATAGGTAAAAACAAATGCTACCAGCTAGTGTTTCAACTAAAGCCTTTGCTTTGCTACAGAAAAATGGAGTCAATTTGTGCCTCAGGGGGTGTAGACACCAAAAACTCAGAAAGGTTTACTGGAGAGTAACTGGAACCAATTTTTTAGAGATGAAGTGGGGAGGAAGCCGTATTGGACAGGCAAGCCTTAGACCACAATGCAAATTTGACAGTCTTGGTTAACACAGAGGAGCCCAGGTACAAAGACAGCCCAATAAACCCGTCTCAGAGCAGAAATGGTCAATAAACTGGTCCACTCAGTCACGGGCTGGAGGTAATTCTGGAAGTGTCTGTCCTTGCCCTGAAACCTGAAGTAGATCTTGAAGGCACCGACAGAGGGAGCCTTTCAGCTAATTTGCAATCCTTACAGCTAAATGCTAAGTTCTTTCTTGAAGGGACATCTGAACAGTACATCCTCATGATTTAGTAACCAAGGCAATGCAGGTTAAGACCATGTTGAAATACTTTTTTATAATATATCCCTTAGATTAAAAATCGGAGGAGCCAGGAGTGCTGGCCTGTACCTGTGCTCCTGGTTACTTGGGAGGCTGAGACAAGAAGATGGCAACGGAGACTCTTTTTTTGTATAGAAGTATTTATTCAATTTTATTTATTTCTTATTATTAAATATTTATTTTTATTTTTTATTTTAATTATTATCATTATTCTTCAAATTTTTTGAGAGAGTTTTTTTGCTATAGGGCACGTGCGCTCACCGGAAAGACAGAGAGAGACAGAGAGACAGAAAGTGAGAAATCACCCTCCACGGGGGTTGGCCACGCCACAATCACTTCTCCTCCATTCTCCTCTCAGGACCTTGGGCACACACGCACACGCATCTGGTGTGAGTTTAAGCCATCTGGTCCAGGACTTGAACCGCGGTCAACTACATGGGAGTCCAGTGACATAGCCATTACGCTAACTGCTGGTCTCCACTATTCTTCAATTTTGACCAGAGAGAGATAGAAAGAGAGAGTGAGAAAGCAAGCTGCCAGATCTGGGACCTGAACCATGGTTGGCTATGTGGGAGTCCAGTGCCCCAACCACCATGCCACCTGCCGGCCCCCTAGTATTATTATTATTTTTTAATGTGACCAAAGAGAGAGAGAAAGAAGGAAAGTGAGAAAGCAAGCTGCTAAGGTCAGGACTTGAGCCACGGTTGGCCATGTGGGAGTCCAGTGCCTAAACTACCATGCCACCTGCTGGCCCCAAAGGACTCTGTCTTAAAAAGAAAAGGAAGAAAAAAATCTAAGGGGGTCAAATGTGATGGAATGGGTCATATGAATTCTCATGTATTATGATGCATGTGCAAATGTATAGAATCACTTTCAAAACCACTTTGGCAGTTTCTTGTAAAGTTACACACGGATATAACTCGTGATCTAAAATTAAATCCCAGGCATGTGTCTAGGGAAACTTGACTGGGTATGGGAATGCTTACAGCAGCATTTTTTTCTAATAACAAAAACACCTGAGGGGCCAGCTGCCCATGGCCTGGTGCTTAAGGCAGCTGGATCTCACATGGCTGACCATGAGGTTGGAGTCCCAGACGGGATGACTTGAGAAACACTCTGCGCACGTGTGAGCCTAAAATCCCAGAGGAAAGAATGATGGAGAAGGAACTGCGGCACGACTATGCCCATAGCAGGATGCTTTCTCACGCTCTCACTCTCTCTCTCGCTCTCTGCCTCTCTCGCATGAGTGCATGTGCTCTCTGGCAAAACTTTAAAAGATAAAGGGGCCGGCAGGTAGTGTGGTGGTTAAGGGCACTAGATTCTCACATGGCCGACCGTGCTTCGAGTCCGGACCTGGTGGCTTACTTTTTCATTTTTGGTGTCTCTCTCACACACATGCTCTTGCTCTGTCCCTCTCTGGTCAAATTAAAATAAATAAGTAAAGTTAAATAAAATAATTTTTTAAAAAAACTTTTAAGATAAAAAATATAAAGGGCCAGCATGTGGTATAGTGGCTAAGGTGCTTGCATTCTCACGCTGCCAACTGAGCAGTTTGAGTCCCAGGCCTGATGGCTTGAAATTCATGCTGGGGACATATGCCTGCATGCTTATGTTCTCAAGAGAATGCAGGAGAAGAGACTGCAGTGTGGCCATCCCCCCTGGGGAGTGATTTCCCGCTTTCTGTCTCTCTGTCTTTCTGGCGAGTGCACACGCCATATAGCAAAAAAAAAAAAAAAAAAAGCTCACGATTTTTAAATGAATGTACAATACATTTTTAGTGTAATAATATTACTCAATTTTGGTAGAATATTGCATGTATGAACTAAAACTCACACTTATCAAACCAAAATATCACGATTTGCAATTTACGTTCTATTTTGCTATTTTAAATTTTAGACAAAAACACACAATGTAGGCAGTTGTGCCAATGGCAGAAATAAAATCATCCAGATTCTGTTTCTTCATCTATACAATTGCTATGCTCTCATTATTTTGATCAGATCTGTTTACACAAATATGTAACAACACAGGAGTCGGAGACATGAATTGTACTCAATGTGAGCTCAGATCATTCTAAATCTTTATGAACTTTCTTTTTTTTAATTTTAGATTTTTGCCACAGGGGCGTGCACTTATGGGAGAGAGACAGAGAAAGGAAAATGTAGGCCCAGCAGAATGCGTAATGGTTATGTCGCTAGACTCCCACATAGTCGACTGCGATTTGAGTCCCAAACCTGGTGGCTTAAAACTCATCCCAGGCATGTGTGCATGCATGCCCAAAATCCCAAGAAGAGAATGGAGGAAAATGAATTGCAGCATTGCCATCTTCCCTCTGGGTGATTTCTCATTTTCTGTCTCTCTGTCTCTCCGGTGAGCACACGCACCCTATTGCAAAATATTCCTATGTATGTTATATATATATATATCCCTATGTATGTAATACACACACACATATATATATCCCTATGTATGTAATACATATATATATCCCTATGTGTGTAATACATATATATGTATATACATATATAATATGTATGTGTGTATATATATATATATATAATATAAAAAGGGGAATTGAGAAATCACCCCCCAGTGGGGATGACCACACCACAACCTTCTCCATTCTTCTCCTGGGATTTTGGGTATACACAAGTGACCAACATGATTTTCAAGCCACTGGGTTCAAGAAAATATAAAGTTACATCAGTGATAAATGACTGACCATGGTTTGAGGCCCCAACTTGGTGGCTTGAAAATCACACCAGGCGTATGTTTGTGTGCCCAAAATCCCACAAGGAGAATTGGAGGAGAAGGAATTGTGGCATGGTCATCTCCCTAGGGATGATTTCTCCCTTTCCCTCTCTCTGGTGAACGCACATGCCCTATGGCAAAAACTTTAAATAGGTAAGTAAGTAAGTAAATAAATAAAAGAAGCCCCAGAGAACTAGCTAGCCCCTTCTACCAGGAGAAAACACAGAAGTCCCTATCTATTAACCAGAGGTGGGCCTCACCAGAATCTGCCTGTACCTTGATCTTGGACTTCCTAGCCTCCCCAACGGTAAGAAGAAAATTTCTATTGTTTATAAGCTACCCAGTTTAAGACATTTTGTTATTGCAGCCCAGACTAGGACACAAACCAATAAATAAAATCAGAAATTAAGAAAAGGAGCCAGACGGTACTGCAGCAGTAAAATGTGATGCCCTGCAAGCCATCCACATGGGAGGATTCTGGGTTCATGTCTGTAGACTTCCCTGAGTACACTTGTGCCTGTGATCCATGGCTGGCTGAGGGCTGGGAGTAGACTTTGGTAGGGGTGCCGTCTCGCTCTGTATGTCTGTCTCTGTCACTCACTCAAGGAGAAAAAAAGTTTTTTTAATTATTGTTTATTTCATGTTATTTATTCATCCATTTATTTTAATTTGACCAGAGAGAGATGGGGGGCGGAGGGGAGGGAGAAAGGAAGCTGCAAGGTCCAGGACTCGAACTATGGGAGTGTCCAGCACCTTAACCACCATGCCACCTGCTGGTCCCCCAAAAAAACACTTTTATATAGGAATTTTTAATTTTATTTATTATTATTATTGCTATTATTATTTAATTTGACCAGAGAGAAAAGAGGGAAAGTGAGAAAGCAAGCCACCAGGTCAGGGACTGGAACCTCAGTTGACCATGTGGGAGTCCAGAACCTAAACCACCATGCCACCTGCCAGTCCCACAAATAGACTTTTTTTAATTTGTTGGTATTATTTTTTATTTTGACCAGGATGAGAGAGAGAGAGAGAGAGAAAGAGAAAGTGAGAAACAAGCTGCCAGGTCCAGGATTCAAACAGTACAGAGCAATGTGGGAGTCCAGCACCTTAACCCCTATGCCACCTGCTGTCACCTCATATATAAACTTTGTCAAAAAGTGACGGAGGGGCTGGCAGGTGGCATGGTGCTTAAGGCACTGGATCCCACCTAGCCAATTCCATAGTTTAGGTCCTAGACCTGGCAGCCTGAAAAAACACGCTGGGCATGTAATGCATGCGTGCCCAAAATTTCAAGAGGAAAATGGAAGAGAAGGGATTGCAGCGTGTGGAATGATTTCTTACTTTCCCTCTGTCTCTGTCCCTCTCTGGCAAGCACATGCACACTATGGCAAAAATAAAATAAAAAAGAAAGAAAGAAAGAAAGAAAGAAAGAAAGAAAGAAAGAAAGAAAGAAAGAAAGAAAGGGAGAACGAAGTGGTAGGAGGTAGGAGGGAAACACACAGGCCCTAATGGGAAAGAACAAGTGGGCTGTCAGGGAAGCCTGTGTAAGACCGGAATGCCTAAGACGGGACATGAGGGACCAGGAGCCAGCGCTGTGAAGAGTAGGGGAAGAAGTTGTTGGCAGAGGACACTGTGTGAGCGAAAGCCCCAAGGTTGGTACCATAGGTCAGGAGGGATCACCCAGAGAGGGCTAGTGCAGATGCTCTGAAGGAAGCAGACTCATTTCCCACAGGGGAGTCGCCATGTGAGACGGTGCTCACGTGCGGCGGTTCCTCCCTGTCCCTACTTGGCCTCCACTCAAGCCTCACCCTTTGATTAGATCCAGTAGCAAAGAGAGCTGTTATAAAAAGGACCTTTGCTCTCATTCTTTATCTGCCTGGATTGCTACGCTTTGGCACTTGAGTTTGGTCAGGGCTTTATAATAGTCTCTTTTTTATGTAGGAGGAAAATAAAAGGTGGATTTACATATTAGTTCAGAGAGATGTAACATTCTGGACAACAGGCATTTATTTTATTTTAAAAGAATAACTGGGGCTGGTCGGTAGCATGGTGGTTACGGTGGCTAGATCCCACAAGGGCAGCTGCGTGGTTGAGTGCTGGACCCAGTAGCTTGAAAAACATGCCAGGCATGTACCCAAAACCCCCAAAGGAGAGAGAAATGGAAGAGAAGGAATTGTGGCATGACCATTACACACACACACACACACACACACACACACACACACTGTGTGATTTTCAAATTAAAAAATAATAAATAAATAAAGTTTAAATAAATCTTTTTTCGAAAGAATTATCTTATATAACTTTACTTATTCATTCATTCATTCATTCATTTATTTTTAATTTGACCAGAGAGGGACAAAGCAAGAGAGAGGGAAAGTGAGAAAACAAGCCACCAGGTCAGGGATTCAAACTGCGGTTGGCTGTATGGGAGTTTAGTGCATTTAACCACCACACCACCTTCCAGCCCCCCAAGTAAAACTTTTTAAAGCAAGAAAGAAAACAGAGCAACTGGTATCTAACCTGCCCATGATTATCTTATATTTGTTGATACTACTCTTGGATTAATGGAGCTTACCACTCACAAGCACAAAATTAAACAGAGGTACACTAAACAAAAAAAATACAAAGTTCCACCTCCCTGTTTGATGTCTCAAAACCTTGTGATAGTAGAGTTTCTTTCCTTCCAGAGCTGCGGTTTCTGTTTTCATTCACATTTCTCCATCTACTGATGAATATTGTCCCTGTTCTTAAATGCCCTAGTTGATAACGGTCCTATGCACTGAAACCTCTACAGTAATTTGTCTTTTACTCTTGCTCTTTCTGCTTTCAAATTAAAGAGTCTACAATATTCCCACTTAAGGGGAACCAGCAGTTAGCATAATGGCTATGTCGCTGGACTCCCACGTAGTCGACCGCGGTTCACGTCCCGGACCCTGTGGCTTAAAACTCACGCCAGGCACGTGTGCGTGCGTGCCCAGGATCCCGAGAGGAGAATGGAGGAGAAGGGATTGCAGCATGGTCATGCCCCCTGGGGGGGTGATTTCTCGCTTTCTGTTTCTATGTCTCTCTCTGTCTGGTGAGCGCACGCGCCCTACAGTGAAAATCTCTCAAAAAAAAATATTCCCACTTAAGGAACAGAAATCTTATACTAAAAACAGAAGCCACAAAAATCTATTCTCTAATGGTAAAAATAATAACTTCTCAATAGAATATTTATTTAAAGGGACCTTAGCAAAGAACAGGGAAGACAGGAAAGTGGTAATTGTGCAAATTACTCTACTGACTCCATATGGCCGCCAGAGGGAGTCTAAACTATGATTCCCTCCTCCCCCTCTGAAAGGGTGTGTACTCTTGTCTAATAGAGAGAGAGGGAGAGAGAGAGAGAGAGAGAGAGAGAGAGCATCCCTCCCCATCAGAAATGGTCACACCACAATCCTTTCTTCCCTATCTCTCCTGACTTTCAGGATTTTGTTCATGCATGCACACATGCCCAGAGTTCCTCAGGCTGCCAAGACCAGACTAGAAATGCGGGGTTGGACCGGTGGGCTCTGGCTGCCCTAACCACCAGTCCCAGAGTGGCCCAGATGTTCTATTTTATCAGCAGAGCCATTGCAACAGTTTTTTTAGGTGTTATCTTTGCCTTTGACCAGCTCCAAATCCTAATATATATCAAAATTGAGGGAACAAATTGCATAAGGCAGCCCAGTCCTGTTTTCTTCACAGAGTGTAATCCCTAGAGACTTTTTCTGTTTATATCTTGTTCCATCAAAGTGGTTAAGAGGACAGTGTGACAAGGTGAGTGTCTAAGGAGAGCTGAGGTCCCAATTCTAATCATTACTTGTGCACAGAGAAGCCCCAGTAGATGGTTTAGCAAAAAAAAACTGGGTGAGGGCTGGCAGGTGGCGTGGTGCTTAAGGACACTGGACTCCCATGTGGCCGAACATGATTTGAGTCCTGAACCTGGCAATTTGCTCTCTCTCTCTCTCTCTCTCTCTCTGTGTCCCTCTCTGGTCAAATTTAAAAATAATAAATAAATAAATAAAGTTTAAATAAAATAATTTTTAAAAATAAAAATAAGGTAAACTCAGCTCTTTACACAGTGCATACTGCTCTATATCTCTATTGCTAAACATACTTTTAAAAATTGCCTAAATTTTATTTATTTATTTATTTATTTATTTATTTATTTATTTATTTATTTATTTATTTATTTATTTATTTATTTATTTATTTATTTGCGTGAGTTTTAGCTACCAGGTCCGGGACTCAAATCATGGTCAACTACATGGAAGTCCAGCGACATAGCCATTACGCCAACTGCTGGTCCTGCCAGAATTTATTTTTAAAACTTAAAGAGTCTATTTGATTTAGTGATAATCTGTTTTTATCTTATTATTTTATAAAGGTTATTGCCATAGGGCACATGTATTCCTTGGAGAGAGACAGCGAGAAGGAAGGTAAGAAATCACTCCCCAGGGGGATGGTCGTGCCATAGTTCCTTCTCTTTTGTTCTCTTCTTGTGATTTTGGGCATGCACGCACATGTGCGCATGTACACACACACACACGCACACGGTGTGATTTTCAAGTTTCCAGGTCTGGGACTTGAATCATAGTCAGTCATATGGAAATCCAGTATCTTTTTTTTTGGAAAAGTTTTTGCTATAGGGCAGAAAGACAGAGAGAGACAGAGAGACAGAAAGTGAGAAATCAATCCCCAGGGGGGATGGCCACCTTGTAATCCCTTCTCCTCCGTTCTCCTTTCAGGATCTTGGGCACGCACGCACACGTGCCTGGCGTGAGTTTAAGCCACCAGGTCCAGGACTCAAATTGTGGCCAATGACATGGGAGTCCAGCGACATAGCCATTATGCCAACTACTGGTCCCATCTTTTTTTTTTTTTGAATTATTTCATTTAGGGCTGGCAGGTGCTATGGTGGTTAAAGGCATTGGTTTCTCACATAGACAACCACGGTTTGAGTCCCAGACCTGGTAATTTGCTTTCTCAGTTTTCCTTTCTCTCTGTATCTGTCCAGTCAAATTGAAAAATAATAACAACAACAAGTGGAATAAAATAAATAAGTAATTATTAAAAAAAGAATTATCTTATTTAACTTTTTACTCTTTCTGTCTTTATTTATTTATTTTAATTTGACCAGAGAGGGACAGAGTGAGAGAGGTAAAGTGAGAAAGCAAGCTGCCAGGCCCAGGACTTGAACCGCCGTCAGTCATGTGGGACTCCAACACCCTTAACCACCACACCACCTGCTAGCCCCCAAGGGAATCTAGTATCTTAACTACTATGTCATCTGCTGGCTTTATCCCACATACCTACCATTGCCCCCATTTTCTTCTTAAAGCTCTGCTCTCAGTTTCATTTCATTTTTTCATTCAGGAACCATTACTGAAGTCTTGTATAATACTATTTCTGCCCCTGTCCTAGTTTGGTGGGAGAGGCAGACATAAAACAAATAAGTCTGGGCTGGCAGGTGGCATAGTGGTTAAAGTGCTGGACTCCCACATGATTGACCATGGTTCAAGTTCTGGACCTTCCAGGTCCAGCTTGCTTTCCTACTTTCCCCTTCTCTCTCTGTTTCTCTCTGGTTAAATTAAACAAATAATTATTATGATGATAAATGAAATAAAATAGTTCTTAAAAAAAAAAAACCATTGGGGCTGGTGGGTGGCATGGTGGTTGAGGTGCTGGACCCCCACATGGCTGACCATGGTTCAAGTCCCAGACCTGACGGCTTGCTTTCTCACTCCCTCTTTCTCTCTCTGGTCAAAATTTAAAAATAATGATAATAAATAAAATTTTAAAAAATCTTTAAAAAGAACAATTTTGGGGGGGTAAATTCATAGGAATATCATTATGGGAATTTAACATGCAGTTTAAAATTCCAGATCCTTTTTATTTATTTATTTTTTTTTTGAGAGAGATTTTTGCTATAGGGCGTGTGCTAGGGTGTCGAAGAGACAGAAAGACAGAAAATGAGAAATCACCCCTTGGGGGGGATGGCCATGCTGCAATCCCTTCTCTATTCTCCTCTTGGAATTTTGGTTACTCATGACACAAGCCCAGTGTGTTTTAAGCCACTGGGTCTAGAACTCGAACGCAGCCGCAGCCGATTATGTGGGAATCCAGCGATGTAACCATTCTGCCATCTGCTGGGCCCCAGATCTATCTACATTTTTAACCGCTGTCAATAGTATAACATATTCTAATGGCACTTAATACTTAAATCAAAATAATAGCACGTGACTACCTGCAGTTAGCTCTACATTTACATAGCAAAATAAGCATGGCTTGGTTAGTATATAACTCTTGCATTTCTCTTCGGTGTTGTCTTAGGTCAATGTATTTCATAATCAACATATATGGGAAAGATTAGGGAAAAAAGAAGAAAAGGGGAAGACAAGAAACCTGGCATTTCTTAGTTCACCATACTAAGTAGCTAAATGGTAGTTCTGTTGGTCTAGGGCAGTTTCCTCAAGGTCCTGAATACCTTATCTGTGAATTATATTTCTTTTCTTTCTTTTTTTTTTTTTTTTGAGGTATTTTTTTTTCTATAGGGCGTGTGCACTCGCCAGGAAGACAGAGAGAGACAGAGAGACAGAGAATGAGAAATCACCCCCCAGTGGGATGGCCACGCCACAATCCCTTCTCCATTCTCCTCTTGGGATCTTGGGCACGCATGCACACGTGCCCGGCGTGAGTTTAAGCCACCGGGTCTGGGACTCAAACCACAGTCGACTACATGGGAGTCCAGTGATGTAGCCATTACGCCAAATGCTGGTCCCTGTGAATTATATTTCTATGAGTATTTTTTCTGTATGTCTATAGTTCCCAAATCCTGGCTGTGTGTCAGATTCTTTTTTTTTTTTAATCTACAGTGTGTTTGTGTGTGTGAGTGTGTGTGTGTGTGTGTGTGTGTGTGTGCTACCCAGGAAGAGCATCCCCCACTGGGGTACAGTCCATAATCTGTTCTCCATTTTTTCATCCTGTCAGAGTTTGGGGCATTCACACACATGTTTAGCATGTTTTTCAAGCAACCAGGGTTGGGATTCAAACCACAGTTGGCTGTGGGAGGTCAGGTTCCCCAACTACTACACTTCATGGCTGGCCCTATTCTATCTACTTTCTTCTCCATGTAGTTGACTATTCAAGGTATCTCACATAAGGGGAAGCATACACTATTTCTACTTAAAAAAATTATTACTTTATTTCATTTTATTGGTTGCCATTATTTTACTTTTTTTTTTTTTTAATTTATTAAAGTTATCCAGAAGGAGAGAAGGAAAGTGAGAAAGCAAGCTGCCAGGTTTGGGACTCAAACCACAGTCAGCCATGTGGGAGTCCAGGCACCTTAACCTCCACACCACTTGCCGGCCCCACTATTTGTACTTTTTGATTGGCTTAGTTTATTTAGCATACTGTTCCAAGGTTCATTCATATAGCATGTATCAGAATTTCATTCATTTTTATGGCTGTATAATGTTCCATTTGTGGATATACCACATTTTGTTCATCCATTTGTCTGTAGATAGACATGGGTTACTTCCAGCTTTTGACTATTGTGAGCATTGCTGTGCGCACTGATGTTCAAGTAGTTGTTTCAATTTTTCTTTTTAATTCTTTTGGGTCTATGTCTAGGAGTAGAATCACTAGGTCATAGAATAATTGTAGGTTTAACTTTTTAATTTTTTCCCTAGATATGTGCACTCTCCAGAGAGAGAGAAAGGGATAAAGTACCTTCCGTGGGGCATGTTCATACTACAATCCCTTCTCCATTTTTCTATCCTATTGGGATCTGAGGCACACAGAATGTTCTTCAAGCCACTAGAGCCAGGACTAGAACCACAGCTAGCTATTTGGGATCTGGCTCCCTTAATCATTAGGCCAGAAGACAAACCCTACGTTTAACTTTTTGAGGACGAACCAAGTTGTTTTTCGTAGTGTTTGCATTTTACATCTGTCTATTTTCCTTTTTTAAGTGTTTATTTGGGACCAGCAGATGGGATAATGGTTACATTGCTGGACTCCCACATTGTCGACCCTGGTTCCTGGACTCGGTGGCTTAAACTCATGCTAGAGCATGTGCATGTGTATGCCCAAAATCCCAAGAGGAGAATGGAGGAAAAGGGATTGCATTGCAGAATGGCCATCCCCTGGGTGGGGTAGGGGTGGTCCTTGCTTTCTGTCTCTTAGTTTCTTGGACGAGCACACATACCCTACAGCAAAACATCTCTCTCTCTCTCTCTCCATATATATATATATATTGAGGCCACTAGATGGCACAATGGTTACATCACTGGACTCCCACATGGCAGACTGAGGTTCCCGTCCCAGACCTGGTGGTTTGCTTTCTCACTTTCCCACTCTCTCTCTTGCTCTGCCCCTCTCTGGTTAAATAAATAAATAAA